>NC_046167.1:63622463-63922463 GCF_011064425.1 Rattus rattus | reverse complement strand
CTGCCCAGGCCTCCTACCCAGGCCAGCACTACTTCAGGAAGGGTCTTCCTCTCCAGCTCTGGGGGAGCTAAGTGGTCCTTAATTTAGAACATCAGTCAATATAAAAGTTGTCTCTCGTGGGTAGGCAAGTCCATAAGATCAGAAATAGCAATGGGAACTTTTCTTCAAGTTTTAATTAAAGCCACAAAACTTTATCCAGAAATGTGTCAGGAGAGGGTGCAGATTCAGCTGTGAGCTCCAGAGCCGTGGTGAGCTTGGAAGCCCCTGCTTCAGGGAGCAGAAGCAGGCCCTGGGGCAGGCCACCACGGGCCTGCAGCTCACAGTGCAGTAGGCCCAATGGGCTGTGCAAAGTCCTGGCTTCAGTCCTAGTCCCCTAAACCCAACATCACCTATCAGGGAACATCTGCTTTGATTTTGTGATTTTTGATTTAGATGACCGACCTTACCTCTAAGTTTGGATGGACAGATCTCTAGGAGATGCCCTGCTCTGCATGCAGCCTAGTTCCTTGCTCCAAGTTAGGTTTCGAGTGTTTTGTTTTGTTTTGTTTTGTTTTGAAAAGATTTATTTATTTAATTTATATGAGTACACTGTCACTGTCTTCATTCACACCAGAAGGTGGCACTGGATCCCGTTACAGATGGTTGTGAGCCACCATGTGGTTGCTGGGATTTGAACTCAGGACCCCTGGAAGAGCAGTCAGTGCTCTTAACCACTGAGCCATCTCTCCAGCCCCCAGATTTCAAGTTTATGAGGATCCGTGCTGACAGATTAAGGCCCCTGGAGCTAGGGCTGCCTCTACCCCTAGACTAGCATTTCTGATGTTCGTGTGCACTGAGGGTACCAGGGAAAGAATGAGGTGAGTGTTTGTGCCGTGTGGATGTTGACATCCAGCTGAGGAAAGGTAGAAGAAACAGGTGAACCACTCCATGATTGAGCTCGGTGTCCCAGACCTGCTCTGCAATACAGAAGGCTCTGAGACAAAGCTTCTAACTCTCAGAGCTCCTTACGGGACTCTGCATTATTGTGATCACTATTGGTTTTCACTTTAATAAAGAATTACTTGGGGTATTTTTAAAAAAGACATTTCCAGACTTCATGTTTTAATATTTGCTTTAGATCTTTAAAAAAAATATGACAGAATATTTCAGGAAGGATTCAAAGGCATAAATAATTTTAATACTCATGGATTCCTTAGTATCTATGTTAGAATAAAATTTCGCCAGCCCAGTCGGAACTGTGGCTCCTTCTTGACTGTGGAGATTTGAATAGAATTGGCCACCATAGGCTCATGTGTCTGAATGCTTGGTCACCAGGGAGCAGCAGCACTATTGGGAGGTGCAGCCATGTTGGAGGAAGTGTGTCACTGGAGGTAGACTTTGAGGTCACAGATGTTCAAGCCCGGCCTAGTATGGCTCAGTCTTTTCCTGCTGCCTTTGGATCCAGATGTAGAGCTCTCAGTTCTGTTTCTAGCACCATGTCTTCCTGTCCACCACCATGATGCCCACAATGACAATAATGGACTAAACCTCTGAACCCTAAGCCAGTCCCAGTTAAATGTCCTTCGTAAGAGTTGCCATGACGTGCTGATCATCCTTCCTCTCCTCCAGATGTGACAGCCTTTACATTGCATGCGTGTGATACACAGATGGGTTGTTTTCAGTGTATGAGGTCATAGGTTCACACTCTAGCACACAGTAAACAAAACAATAAAACATACTTTTATAGAAGTAAGGTGTTAGCTTGTAGCTTGCTTTGGGAGACCCTTGAATAATGAGTACACCCCACCGAGTTCAATTTCTATAGTTAAATTTATTTACATGGAATACATATAACCCCCTCATTTCCTATGAATATGAATCCTTGTTCCCAGTTTGTTACTAAAAACAGTACTGGCGTGGGGATCGCCAGATTAGTTCTTTTTCTCCTCACACTGACAAAAATCCATAGGAGGGATGGGCTTCCGTTTATAGGTCACGAGGCCATCCTGGAGGAGAAGACACGTTAGGTAGGTGGTGGGGTAGGAGTGGGGGTGGGAGTAGCCAGATGAGCAAGCCAGTTTGTCTTCCATTCACTGTCAGACCCCTGTGCACAAGATGGGACTACCCCACTGTAGGACAGGTCTTCCCACCTTGGTTCATCTTCCCTAGATACAACTTACAGACGAGGCCTGCGGTGTGTTCGTGAGTTCATTTTAACCGATCATCACAGATTAGCTTTCAGAGACCCTCAAGTGTCTGTGTACATCTTACAGAGCTGGGTCCTGCTATCTGACCGTGAAGATGTGGGGTGACACCGCACGTGCTGCGTCATGAGCAGATTCCCACGGACACTAAGTCCTACAGCTCTAGGTTGCAGTTGAGGACCACACTGAGAACTGCTGCTTTTGGGGCAGTATTTCGTGTTTGTCAGCTACTTCTCAGCATATCTATCTATACCAGCCGACAAGCTCCCTAGCTGCACGGCTCTTGGTGGGATCCCTAGGGACATGTCATAGTGTTGCAGCCTCCTCCACCCTAACTAATATGAAGTGACATATTCAGGTTTTAATTTCTTAGGTTGCTCATTTTTTTCAATTAAAAAATATTACACTGTATTTTATTAATACCCTTTCCCCTTCCAGATCCACCTAATTCCCTACTGCCACATTCCACGCCCTCAGCACATAGACATGACCATATCATAACGCAAAACTCGTTTAGTCCAGCTTTAGACGCCTCAGTCATGTTTAGAAGTTTCAGAGGATCAGTCCATTATTGTCAAGGTGAGAGCATGACAGCGTCCAGGCAGGCACGGTGCTGGAGGAGCTGAATACTCACTTCCAGGCAGCTAGGACTAGGGTAACAAAGCCACACCCACAATGACACGCCCACTTCAACAAGACCACACCTCCTAATAGTGCCACTCCCTTGGCCAAACATAATACAAACCATCACAGTGTCCAAATGCTCTTTTGTCTTTGTTGACTACAACATACTTCTCTTTCTTAGGCTGCCCATAGCCTGTTAGCAGGCTCTCCTCGGCAGGTGTCTTAGTGTTTTTCTACTGTGAAGAGACACCATGACCAAGGCAACTCTTAGTTGGGGCTGGCTTACTGTGAAGTTCAGAGATTGAGTCAAACAAGGCTACACCTCTTAAGAGTTGTACTCCCCGGGCCAAGTATACACAAACCATCACAGCAGGCATCCCATGACTCTGCTATCTACATCATCTTGGGGTTTTAATCAGGATTCCCCTTCACAGCTTCATACAGTGACCTTGCAGAGACTCCTCTGCACACAGAAGACTTCAGCAGCTTTTCTTTCTTGTGGAAGATTTCACAACCCTTTCCTGTATCCTTACTGATCCTAAAGTGAGAACGATATACCTGAAGCTGCCAAGTTCTCCTGCTGCTGGGCTAGAACCTGGGCCCTCCTTGACTCACATTTGCATAAGCTTTTGTTGATGGCTTCCTTTACTGCTTAAGCTTTCCTTAAATTCTTTTTTCCACAAGTCAGAAGCTTAGCTTGCTGCAAAGTTTGCCTTTAGGTCACCACTGGCTTTATTTTATTTAGCTTCAGGCTTTTCTTTACAGTTGTTATCTCTTTGAATACTAGACATTATATTTCCTGGTGGTCCTTTTCTCTTTGTGGTGGTTTGAATAGGAATGACCACCATATGGCCATGTGTTTGAATGGTTAAATCTTTTGGAGTAGGAGTGGCCTTGTTAGAGAAGTGTGTCACTTTGAGGTAGGCTTTGAGGTCTTCTATGCTCAGGCTACACCAACCCAGTGTGGCTGTTCCTACCTTCTGCTGCCTAGGGATCATTACGTAGAGCTCTGCCCTTCCTAAGAGTTACCTCAGTCTCTTCACAGCAATAGCAACCCTAAGACACTCCTCAAATTGTGCATTTTATATTTGGTTTTGCCATGTTTGCTCTTTTCATTGAAGATATGCTTAAAACTAATTACTAACAACCACACCCTCTGCTAATGCCACTAATTCAAAAGTCTTTAATTTCGACTCTGACAAAATTTTAGGACAAGGGCAAAGTGCAGACATATTTTATGCCAAAATATCACAAGAATGGTTTCTAGGTCAGCTGATAGTATTTTTCCTTTTCAAAACCTCTTAATTCCCCCATGGTTCACATCTCCCATGGCACCATTCTCTATGCTATTACTAGGATAGCCCAATACGACCTGCTTAAAGCGTTCAACTGTTTTCCTAGTCTACATTCCACTAACAAGTAGCATAGTTAAGCCTGTCACAACAGTACATCACTCCTTGGCACCAACTTCTGTCCCCTTCAGTTCTGTTGCTCTGAGGAGACACCATGACAACTCTTGGAGAAGAAAGCATTTGGTTGAGGGCTTGCTTCAGTTTCAGAGATTAGTCCATTGTCACGGGGGAAGCATAGCTGCATGCAAATAGGTGCTCAACAGAATTAAGTAAGTCTGACCCACAGGCAGAATAAGACTGGCTTTTGAAACTTTAAAGCCCACCCACAGTAACATACCTCTTCCAACAAAGACTCTACCATACTTCCTAATCCTTAAAGCAGCTTACCAACTGGGCACTGAACATAGAAATATATGATCCTCTAGGGCCCAATCTTATTCACCCACTCCATCACCCAAAACTTCATGTGTCTCTCTTCTCCCTCCTTCTTTCCTTCTATTTCTCTGATAAAGAAAAAAAGTACAAATTCTTAATAAAACACCCATACAAGGGGTTGGGGATTTAGCTCAGGGGTAGAGCACTTGCCTAGCAAGCGCAAGGCCCTAGGTTCGGTCCCCAGCTCTGAAAAAAAGAAAAGAAAAACAACAAAAACACCCATACAACATGGAGTCTGTGTTGGCCAACCACTCCTGGGCATAGGTGTGTCTGTCCTAGAGTGTATAACCAACCACACTCCAGAAAACTGATTTTCCCCCTTTCCCAGCAGGTATCAGTCACAAATAGCTTCTGGGTTAGAGGCAGAAGTGGGTTGTACCCACTTCCTCTTCTCTGTGCTGGTTTTTGTCTGACTTGAACTTGAGCAGGTCTTGTGCATTTCTGCCACTATCTGTGAGTTCATGTGTCTTAGTCCAGTTGTGACTGGAAGATGCTATTCCCTGGAGTCGAGCACCACCCCTAGCTCTTCTTCCGTGTCAACGTCTAAGCCTTGAGGGATATGAAGAGGACACCCCACTGAGGACTGAATACTCTCTGCATGTTGTAGGCGTGTTTGTTGTAACAGTGTCTTTGTGCTAACACCCATCTAAGCTTCTCAGGTAGAGTGAGTGGAGCAGTGATCTATGCGTGTAACAATGCGTGGAACAGTGTAGTCGTTAGTAGTTTATTGCTGTGTCCATGTCCTGCTGTGGCATGATCATAATAGTTTTCCCTCTAGGCTGGGACCTGTCCAGTCTCAGACTTGGCGCTACTGTAGCAATCTCGAGATTAGCTATTTGAGCCTCAAAGCTAATTCTTCAGAAGTGGTCGGTCACTCCCGTTACTCCCATAACATCCGTGCCACTCTCTCACCAGCACATCTTGCAGGCAGCTCACTGGGATTGTTGCTGGGTGACACTGATGACTATTTTCTCCTCTTGTAGCATGTTGTCTTACATATTTTTCTGGTACTGTGATAGAGGCTTACGGTTTCAGGTTAGATTCCATGACTGTCATGACTGAGAGCCTGGAATCATTCACACGGACATGGGACTGGAGCATCTTGATCCCTAAGTAGTGCATAGACACACACACATACACAACTGGGAATGGTGTGAAATTTTGAAACCACAGAGTCCACCCTAGTGACACCTCCAACAATGCCACACCACCTAATCCTCCAGTTTCACCAACTGGAAAGCAAGTATTTAAATATATAAGCTAATGGGGGCCCATTCTCATTCAAACCACTCTACGTGCAAAGTACCTTCCAGCACCATTACTGCCGTGCTAGTCAGTACAGTTGGAGATGGGCACCAGCTTGATTTCCAATGCACAGTGACATTAGTGGTCTCTCCCGGAGTGGGGCCTTACCATCAGGCTGTGGAGGTCATTAGCCTTTGTGAGTAAGTTGTTTATCTTTCTTTCATAAAGTCTAGATGTTGACTTTCAGTTCTCTGATAAAGCAGTGTCTCTCCTTACATCCGTGTGTTTTAAAGCTACAGATTAGGATATTACAGTGTGATTTTTGTGACTTCATTAAGTAATGGCTTGACTATGTGGGACATTTGGCAATGCTCGAGGACATGGCGAGACTTTGCTTCTGAGTGGATTAAAGGTGCTACACCGGATCTCACAGGCAGTGGCTGAGAGTACTGAACTCTGTACATCACACAGGACAGCATCCGGCTTCTGATGCAGACAATGAGTCTTGGTGTACAATAGACCCCACCCCACTCTGTTCCCTTGTTTGTTTTTTCAAGTTCTTCAATAAACTTAGTCTGAAGTTTGATTGTAATTGCAGTGTTTGTAAGACTCACAACTGACCAAGTTTCGCAATTCTGTGTTGGAACACATCACTCTGTTTCTCCTGAGTAGATGAGCATGCTCTAGACACTGAATGGACCCCTGGCTAGTGTTTTGTTTCTGGTTTCCAGGGAACATTAATCAGCATGCACTGCTCAGTCTTTGCATTGGCAAAAATCAGTTTTGTAGCCAGGCATGGCAGTGCTCGCCTATGCTTCCAGCACTTGAAGCAGGGCAGAATCAGACTTCTGGGGGTGTCTTTCTTCTGAGCTAAGACCCTACATAACCCTGGATATTGTGGAACTCACTGGAACCAGGCCAACCTCAAACTGAGAGGTCTGCTTGTGTCTACCTCCCGCGTGCTAAGATTAACGGCACCAAGAGCACCATTTTTTTCTATCGGAAATAATGGCTCGATTTTCTTTATTCTGTAGTAAGGCATCCAAAGCCTGTTGGGATTCTATTTTTGCTGTTTTTGACAGTTTGATATTCAATACTCATAAATATTTTCAATACTTGAGACAAATTAGGTGAAAGTTTTTCTACTTCAATTGGGACAGCTTTTTTAAAACCAGAGTAATAACAGTTCTGAATAAATTGTGAACATTCACTTACAGTTCTAGAACTCTAAGGGCTGAGGCAGGAGAATCACAAAATTGGGGAAAGTGTGATACATAGCCTGAGCTGGCATGAATTCATGCTGTAGTCTCAGCCTCCCGTGCTGGGAATGAAGATGTGAGTCACTAGGCTAGGCAGGCCTAGTTCATTTCCATGTGATTAGCTGGGCCTCTCCTTCAAGTTCAACACTCATCCTTCCAGGATGACGTTTGTGCTGCTCCTCACCCACCCTGTAGCTATCTCCTGTCCGTGAAACCCAGGCCCCGACTCACTCCTAGCATTACTCTTGGCTGGTAGTTGGGCTGTGACCATGACGACTCCTGCTCATGAGCTGCTGTGCTCATGCTACCGCCATAAAAACTGCACTTTTGGTTACGATGACATAGGATGGGATTTCTTGACTCCCTTCTAACCCATGAAAACAGCTCCTACCCACCCCTGCATCCAAATACAACCTGCATGAAAGGTAAGTTAGGGCAGCTTAAGACTGGAATGTCATTTACTGGTGGCACAAACTGGTAGAAACGGTGTTATTGGCCTAAGCAATGTCTTCTACTCTCAGAGCCCATGGGCAGCATGTCCTCCATGGAAGTGAATGTGGACGTGCTGGAGCAGATGGACCTGATGGACCTCTCTGACCAGGAGGCGCTCGATGTCTTCTTGAACTCTGGTGGAGAGGACACTACTGTGATATCCCCTGGTTTGGGTAAGAGTAATGACCACACTAAGGTCACATCTCTTGAGCCCAGCTTCTTCCACAAACCCCTTTTCCCATAGGTAGTGAGGCACATGAATGTAGGCTGTCCTAACTTGTGTACCCAATCCCATTACCTCCAGTGAGGCAGTCTCAGGTCCCAGCAATGCCACTGGACTGGGGCTATGGTAGCTCTACTGGGTGGTGGAACTCCACTTCTGACGTTGTGATTTCATGTTCACTGAGCAGTTGCTTCCTTAGTCCAGGACTAACCTTCAACAGCTTTCCTAATGCAGTCCTTTCGTTTCTTACCACCCCTCAGGCCTCAGCTACAGGCGCACGGTACTGAGGGTCCGATTCCTCTGAACTCATCCTCCTCGGTCCTATGCAGAGCCAGGAATGATTTAGTTACTGACTGGCTATGTGTAAAAATCTTGATTCCTTGAAAATCCTTGTAAAACTGGAGAACTGCTAAAGGGCCAAATAATTCTGACTTCATCTTAGCACCAGTGAATAGGAATTAAGAAACTAAGGGTTGCTGCAAGACTTTTACCCCCTTAGCCTTTAAACACAGTGTTTAAAACCCGACCTTGCATGGTTTTAAAGAGTCTTACTGTGTCACAGTATAAACTATGTGGTCAGCCAGCCTGTTAACCTGTGGTCCTGATAGTAGGCTGTGGTCAGCTCTCAGACAGTTGGCTTCAATGGGAGGCCTTCTCTACTTTCTTCAACAGAGATGGAATCCAACCCCAGTCAGAATGAAATGAGTCTTCAGATTCCAAATCCCTCAGAATCAGCATCCCAGCCACCTGCCTCACCCTCTGCCTGCACTGACCTGGACACTGCTGATGCTCCCCTCATCCAGGCTGATGAAGAGGAGGTACAAGTGGACACGGCCTTGGTCACATTAAACACTGACAGAAAGTCCACCCCAGGTGTCAGTGATGACAGTGACCAGTGTGACTCAACTCAGGACATTTAAGTGACTTCTCAGCTGTACGCAGAATCTTCCTACAAAGCCAGGTGCTTGGGTTTTTTGGTTTTACACAGTTGCTAATGAGATGTGAGAACTGTTAGAGAAGTGGTCACAATAAAGCTATGGACTAAACATTGCGCAGCCGGTGAGTATGAGAGCTTTGACAGCAGATATGACCAAGAATTCCTAGAGGAACACAGGTATGGAGGTCCACTGGAGAGGGAGGGGCTTGAAGGAAATAGGAACCAGGCCAGGCTCCGTGGGCTCCGTGTCTTACCATAATGGGGAGTGGAGTCTGGTTAACATAACCACCAGTGGTCAAATTGGGATCTGAAAGACATAGACCTATCACCACCAGGAGAAAACCTGCACCTCAGCAGAAATTAACTTGAGGCAGAACTTGGCTTGTTCTCTCAAGGTGCCCAGGGCATGAGCCACAGCCCCAGAGACCCTGTAGTTCTACTCCCTGCACAAGAGAGAGGACTTGTAGCCCCGACCCCACTGACCAAAGCCCATTCCCTTCCCTCACGGTCCACAAGACAGACGAAATGTCCAAAAAACTTGTTTTTATTATTAAACCTTGTAGTACAAACCTGAAAAGTAAACAAAGAACGGGCAATCAACCACACAGAACCTCCCTGCGGGAGGGTGCAGAGCAGCGCTAATAAATTAAATGTCAAACTGTAAGCCATAGGCGAGAGTTTACTGTCAAAGAGGGAAAAGTACACAGCAAGGCCATAGGAACTGGACAACCACATTGGGAAACACTCGACTGTTAGGTGATCGTTAAATATTCCAACAGTTCAGTCTTCTGCAACAACCACCACCCACGTGGATCCGACCGAGGACGTCCCTGGCAGTCCCCACTGGCAAGCTCAGTGCAATGTGGGCAGCCACGGACTGATCCAATTATGAAACAAAGAACAGCTTGTGAAAACAGTTTCCCTTTTTTATTCCACACATACTGTACACACAACCGGAGAAGGGCAACAGCTACTCCATTACCATGTTTTGTTGTTGGTGAGTGATGTAAGCAGCACTTATAAATGTTACAAGAAAAACCCTGTAAGCATCCAATCCAGCGATGAAGAAACTGAAATGTAAGGCTTTTTCTTCATCTTCTCACCCCTTCCCTCCCCCCACCGAGAAAAGGCTCAAGTATTTAAAACAATTTACAGGAGTATGTACAAAAGGGATGGGAATTTTTTTTTTGTTATTTTTTTCTTTTTTTGTTAAAACATGAAGAGAAAAAACAGACAGGATGAACACAGCTGTGTCTTCACATTCAAAACAACTGCAGACTTAGTGGCCAAGTGTGGGAAACAGTAATGCTGATGTGTGAGGGACAGGAGCGGAGATGGAGGTGGGATGTCGGGAGATTGCACGGATGACAGGGAAGCACTTACAGTCAACTGCTGTTTTCCTCTTTCCTCAAGGATGCTATCGAAGGGTTTTTTGTTTTTGATAAAGTAGCCAACAGCACCAAAAAAAAAAATAACAGAATGGATTTCCTAATGAAATCAGGCACAGGTCTCCCTCAGTGGCCCTCAAGGCAGGCAGTCTCTGTCTCTGTCCTCTCTCTTCCTCGAGCGGATGCATAGTGATGTGCTGGTGTGAGAACCTCGTCACTCAGACCTCACATTTTGCTTCAGCTGCCATAGCCGCCCAGCCAAACAAACGGGGCTCAAAGTTACAAACTCCCCTCGCAATGTCAGAAGAAAAGACAGCCAAAGTAAAGCCATTTCAAGTTTTCGTGTGTGTGTGTGTGTGTGTGTGTGTGTGTGTGTGTGTGTGTGTGTGTGTGTGTGTGTGTGTGTGTGAGTCCTCTATCCCTTTTCCAAACTAGAAAAAATCTCATCTGACTGATGGTTTTAAAATTTGTTCTCCAAACTTCACCCTCTTCAAAAATGGGTTAAAAAGCCTTTATTCTTTAACAGTTACCAAAACAAAACAAAAACAAACAAAAAAGGCTTTTCTCAGCCGTGGGGCGACACAAATCAATCCAGCCCTCAAGGGTTTAGACAGTGAGTGCACGCAGCTTCCAACCTGACTGCAGGACCTAGGTGTCTACGTACAAAACTTCAACAGTTTAATGCTAAAACAAAATCAGTTCTCTAAAACCAGAAGAAATTCTTCTTTAGAGCTAGTGCAAAGACAGCTTGTATCCTACAGCAAGTACTCCAAACTAGAATATAGTAATTACAAAAAATATAGAAGTGAGGGACCGTGGGTTCAGCATCTTCATGAGGACGGGAGCCGAGATGGCGGCACATCCACAGTCGCTCTCTTGCGGGGACCTCTTTTTGGTGTGGGTTTGTTGAGACAGTTCTCAATGCCACCGTGTTTGCCAGACACTTTGCCACATATCTGGTTGACCAAACTGATGATCTGCTCCTGGCAGGAGGACAGACAGACAGCATGGAGTTAGTGCAGCAGAGGACTCCCAGGCACCGAGTCCTATGACTTACCAGTGTGTTGTCAGGCTTCTAAATGGCTTTAGGATTCAGAGATGCAGAAAACGTGTGAACAGGGCAGAAACTCCTGGGGCTGATGGGACTGCTGACGAGTGTCGCATGCCACCTTCCTCTTTGGGCTCCTAGCACCCAGCACCGCCCACCACTGCGCTAACACCATCTCTGGGAGATCTGACACCTCTGCCCCTGGTTTACTTGCATTCACATGTATATTCCTTGCATTCACATGTATGTAACTCTCCACAAAGACCTCAAATGCCTGTCCTGCAAAGGAGAAACAGCCGCCTCTACACTGGGAAGCAGACCATCTCCTGAAACTGCTTCATATAGAAACTGAGGCTGCAGTTATCTCTGAGGGCCAACATGACAAGACAAATCTAGAAATTAAGAACAGCATCCAAATATGAGGCATTATTACAGCGTGACACTATGAAAGTTCTCCAGTATGTGACATTATCAGGTGACCTCTGCGTTAGAGAGGGAAAGAGAGACAACTATATAGCCGTTTACTCATCCAAGAGAACCATGCATCCATATGTATCCATAGCTGAGCCAAAACTTGAAATCAGAGCTCTCCAGAGGTTGAAGCAGCAGAAGAAAACATTTGGGACGAGCCAGGGACACGATGGAAGGGCATCTCAGGAACAAGAGAGCATAGGCAGGAAACCTGGATACCTGGCACCATGAGTGAGGTATGGAGGTGCCTGCACCAAAGACTCTTGAGGTCAACGTAGTCACGTTCTGCCTCTGCAAAGCAGCTGCAGGACAGGAAAAGTGACCTCCTCAGAACTCACTCCTCCTTTGTGAAAGCCTTAGTTAGAGGCAGCACAAACACTGCCTGGCTGTCTTTTGGGCAGGCCGTCTAAGGTTCTATCTAACAAGTGGCCTGGGATCCTGAAAGCCCTGCTGTTCCTTGGAGCTTCACAGGGCATAGGAGGCAAAAAGCAAGAGTATGAGGGTGTGGGAGCAACAGGTCTGGAATCTTTAGTGCAGCTGTCAGTGGGCTGCACAGGGCTTGAACTAAGAGTTGTGTTGATCCTATAAATTACATTTCTCGATCCAATCAGTTAACTCAAGTGAGGACTAGTGCTGACTCTTACTACAGCAAGCCTCCGGCAGAGAGTAGCATCTTACGCTTAGATGACTTTTCCTGACTAGACATCAGACCACAAGAGTGTTCTTTCAGGACTCTGGTCACAGCGAAATGTTGACCTACAAGACCAGGTGGCTGCCCACCCACTGCTCAGTTTGTAGGATGCATTTTCACAAGTGCTTTCATGCTGTTTGTGCACATCATGTGCACCGATGTACATTCCCTGGCCCTGCCCACTGCTGGAAGACGCCGTGGTACATACAGGAAGCCAGACAGTAATTCCCACTCATTGCTGAGAATTTTAAGCACATTGTGTCATTTACTGTTCATGTGACCAAGTAGGGACCACAGAAGTAAGTTACTTTACTGCCACTGAACAAAACGGATGCAAATAGACCTCCTCCTTCTGCTTTCTAACCTCGGAAACCAGCCTCAGCAAGCATGGGACAAGTATGTAAAGGTCTTGAAAGCACCTTTGTCTACGTGGTCAAGTTTCAGGGAGCACAGCCAAGGAGGGAAGTGGGGGAAGCATGGAAGACACTGTTGCCTGAGAATCTAAAAGGCAGAGCTTGGGACCACATGGATGATGTGCTGCTGCAGAGCTGGGAAACAGCGATGGTGGGCACTGTCCAAAGATGAAACCTGAAGAAGGGCACCAGGTGGCCAGGCGTGCAGCGCTGGTCAGACAGAGCAGGGTTAGCATGGCCTAGCATAGGAACTCTGGCCTGCGAGAGCCCAGGGATGGCGTTTGAGATGTTCCTCCACCCCAAGAGGAGTTAGAAAGAAGGACTATGGAGTCCAAAAGCATCTATCTGCAGCGCAGGCTTAAGACAGCATAAATATCTCAGTACTTCAGACAGGGTGCGGGGATCAAGGAAGTGTTTATGTTACATAACTCCAGATGCTAGAAGACCAACTGGGATGCTAAGTGCTGTTCAGAGATGCAAAAACAGGATCAACTATCACAGCCCGTAAGTCCTGGGCTCAAACGGATCGATCCCCCTTCCCTGCCCCACTGGTACACAGTCCACAACCAACAAAGTCCTGTGGCAGGTCCTTCTGCATGCTTCCTGGCTATGCAGACAAGGGTCAAGGGGTGCTGAAATTCACATTCCTGCATCTCATGAGACTGACAATCACAGTCTTCCATTTCCTTAGTGACTGGGACAACGCAGATCCTGGGAACCAGTACTTTATCCACCAAGTCCTGTTGTATTAGATAGATAGCACTGCCAGTGGCTATCTGGCAGCCAGGAGAAGCTATACAAGGTCAGGAGAAGCAAGGCCTCATGAGAGCACGCTGTAGAATCTGGCAAGGAAAGCTAGCAGAACCACCACAGGAGATTTCCAGGGCTGACAGTATAGCCACTGAGCAACCAGAGTGGTGCCAGAAAGTGACCTTCATGGCAGCTTTCTGACCCACACGGCCAGAAGAAAATGCTCTGCGCTGTAGTCCTGACAGCAAAAATTTGCTTTGCAATGCAATGTCAAGGTAAGTGAACAGCTTCTAGAGAGCTGGAATCAGGAACTTCCTGTGTAAGAAATAAACTTGCTGAATGGAGTAAGCTTGAAATCTGGCAGCCAGTGAGTGAGAACATGGAAAGAGGTTGGAAAGGCAAGAAAGAATGTGTAGATTGAGTGCTGAGGGGGTGAAGACAGACACACTGAGAACTCACTCAAGCTACAGTTCTCCACTTGGAGTGGCTAGGCACTAAGCTAAGTCGTCTCAGCTGGGGAGGGCCCTGCCCACGTCAGAACTCACCTCATCGTAGCGGTACATCAGCTTCAGCCCACGGCAAGACTTCTGTTTTTCCACATGGCGCAGTGCACACTCCAGGCAGAACACGACGTTCTCATTCTCCTGTACCACCTGCAGGGAACGTGTTCAAGCTGAGTTCAAGGCCGTCTGCCCACACATCTGCCCAAACCTGGCTCAGTGACTCACAACATTACAACCTGATAAGAAACCCTGCAACGGTCTTCAACTAGGGCAGTGGGAGGGGAAGGAGGTAAGAGAGAAACAGCCTCTGCCTTAGCTCTCCTCCAAGATGGGACAAAATGTACTGGCACTGGCCGAGAGGTCAGGACTTGGGGAGTTTCTGACCAAAATACATTGACTGGGCTCCTGATAATTAGCACCCCAGAGGACCTGCAGGGTACTGCAGCCCTGTCCCCCCTTCCAGAAGACATGTCATGACCCCTTTGAAAAAGACATGCCCTCCAATACAACAGAGGGCCATGAAGTGCTGTTGCCCACCACACAAGTGCCTTGCTGTGGTGGATTTGGCCTAGAGCTTGCATTATGTGATCTGGGCTCCCTAAGTTGAACAAGAATCCCACATGTAAGATGTTGAGGGTCCCTGCCCCAACTTGGTTCGTACTGGGGAATAAAGTTGCCAGCTGGGCAGAAACTTGAGAATTCCTGGGTAAGGAGATGGAGATGGCCATGTAGGAAAAGGATCCAGGCTCGAGAGCTGCACACCAACCATGTAAGAGACTGGGGAAGAGTGGCCCACCTGCCCCTCAGTGGGTCTAGGGTAGCAAAGATGGAGTATAGGTTTAGTAATAACTCAGGCAGCGTTAGCAACACGGAGGTTTAGGCATAGCCCAGCAACAGAGCTGATGAAAGAACATTAAATATAAGGGAGTGTGTGAATGGTGTGAGAGTGTGGGTATGTGTGTGGGGGGAGGGTATCTTTCAAGAATCCAGTACACTGGGGCTGGTAGTAAGGCACTTGTGCTGCTGCCACGATTAGAGTGCACCCTGCTACCTGAGACAACATGGAAAGCCACTGACCCTAGAGGGCCTAACACGAAGGGAGGGCCTGTATACTTTTATCTTTCATTAGTCCTTAAGTCCTACCACCTGTATGAAAGAAACAGGAACAATGGTCTCAACACTTGGGTGCGAATATTTGGCAGGCCTTTAAATCTGGGGGCTTTTTCTTAGAAGCCTCCATGCAAACAAAAATTTAAAAACAACAGGTTTGAAAGGCTCCAAGGACTAACCACAAACTCAGTGGTTATGAGCAATTCACATTTGTTACCCATTAATAAAACCAGCGTTAATCTTTACTGCCAGCCTTAGAATTTAAAGTCACAGAGAATTTGGCTGGGAATGAATGAGGTGTTTCCCAAAGGGAATGTGGGTGCTACAACCAATGGGGTGGGCCACTGGGTGGAATAAAACACAATATACCGTACTGTGAGGAGGCCAGGATCTGCCTGAAGCCCTGAAGCAGGCCTGGTGCTGTGGCCAGGATGGGCTGGCCACACTGGGCTCCATGCACACCACTCACCATCGACAGGTAGCACAAGTGCTGGCAGATCTGGCACCTCCTCTCTGAAGTCTCCAGCTGCAGCCACTTTCGAGGCTTTTTCTTCCCATCCGCCACTGCGCTGCTGCCGTCATGGCTGCCATAGCGTGCGGAAGAATGAAGGCCAGCCTCAAACAGCTGCCTGCGCTGTCGCAGCTCTGTGTCCCTGTGCATAAGGGACAGGCGCCATGAATGAGGAGGATGAACAAACACCTGATCCATGCTAAAGGGACAACAGCCACAGGGAGAGAAGCCTTCTCTATACTGCGAACCCTAAAGCTTAGAGAGGGCAAGTTCAGCACAGAGCACAGGAATGACAGCTGGGACCACACTCATCACACATCATCAGCTCACCAAGAGCTTCCCAGGATCATACAGGAGGACAGCAGAGGACCAAAGGGGAAAAGCTCCAGTCCTTATGGACCTCAGAGGCCTGCACTTCAAGGACCCGCCCGCCACCTGCTTGTTCAACCAGGCAGCTAGTTCTGTGGTTTCCTTCACCTGAGGTCCTGAGACCTGGGTCTACATTACCTGAGCTCGTCCAGAAGGGCTGAGATGGTACTGAGGGTGGGGCCATTTTCCTTTTTCGCTTCTGCTTGTGCAATCTGGTAGAGCAACTTCTCCATGGAGAATGGCTTAGCTATATGGCGGCGCTTCATCTCCTGAAAGAAGAACCCCCTTTACAAGGATCTATTTCCACGACTGCAGTGGCAGATGAGTTGTGTGAATTCCTAAAGTGGCCGTTGGACCTACATTAATGTGATTAGTTGTACAACCATTTTGCTTACCTAGAGAATAGTACCAAGATTCTAAGAAAAGTGCTGGCACCTCTCTGCCAGCATGAGGCAGAACCACAACTCAGAAGGAGCAGAGAAATTCAATATACTCAGATCCAGAGGTTATCTTCTACATTTCTGAGTGGTTCCCACAACTACGGGATGGCCAGTATTGGAAGTCAAAAGCTTCATAATATAAACCTCAAAAAACTTTTCTTCCTCTCAAGTTCCAGGCTCCAAGGATCTGCAACCCCACCCCTGACAACCTCAGAGGCTGTGGTTGTGTCAGTTTGTACATCAATCAGTGCCCACGGGACGCCTGCTCGCTCTGCCTACCTTGGCAGTCTCGAAGCCCATGCTCGTCCACTGGGTGGTAGCAAAGTGCACAGTCTCGGAGACGTTGTAACCACAGCACACTTTGGACACAAAGGATCCAGGAAAGCAGACAACGAACTGCCCGCTCTGCTGTACAGTCCTGTGGACCTTGATCCCCTCCTTGCACAGCACCTCTGGGGAGATCTGGGGAGACAGTGCCAACTGAGATGGAGGCATGCCCACTATGGCCCTGCAAGGCAGCCCCTCTGCTGTATGGCACAAGACACCAGCCAAGGTTGTGTGAAAGTTCAGTTGATGGGGGGACTGCTTAACCAACCAGATTATTATAATCCTTCAGAAAATATCAAGACAATCATGATAGACTAATGCTGACATCAATTCTCTGGCAAGGCAGAGGCCATGGTGAGCTTCCTCCTTAGGCCCGTAAATAAAGCCTTTTGGAGCACATCCAGGCCCAACCCAGCATTGTCAGGAGCTGACAACAGAACCCCTTTCAGTCCCTAAACCATTGAGTAGGCAAGTAACAGACCTACCATTACATTGCTCTCCAGCATCTGTAGCCCTGGGGTACCATTGCCCTGCAGCAGGGTGTGGACCACATCTTCCAGCTTGTTCTCCTCCTCAGCAGGAATGCAATACCTGGGGTGTTGGAAACACAAGAGCCCCTGGTGAGTCCTCTGTGGAGCGGCTGGGCTGGAGAGCTGGCTGGCCCAGGGCCCTGCCCTGCTGCTGTTGGCTACTTCTGCCCAGCACACAGCCAAGCCACGGGCACAGCCTTCGACACACTACTCACTTTCCATCTGCCCCACAGACTGAGCCAAAAGTCAGATAGTGAAGCCCTCTATAAATCGGAAACAGACACAACTGCACACTCCCCCTCCTGGGTGAGTTCTGACACTGCCAAGAATGGCCTAGTTCTCAAGTATAGGAACAAGATTTGATGCTGTTCATGATGGGAAAGCATAGTACCTAGAGGTCCTACTACGAAGGGAGGACCTGAACCTCCTTACTGGTCAGGGGGACCCACCAACCACATAACCAGCCAAAGCCACAACTGTTAGAAAACTGGGGATGTCCTCAAAGACTTGGGGATTTTTGCTGTCTCTACTGATGTCAGAACCCAGCTTCTGTTAGAACGACACTCAAGAGACGGAGGGTAGAAACCTACATGGGAGAGCTGTGGGTCTGTGACAGACAGACAGACAGACAGACAGACAGCACCTTATGAAGACAGGAAGGAGGCTAGAGTGGGAGAAAAGGCTGGAAATGTGGTGATTTAGTCAAGGGGACAATCTAGATAGACGTCACTCATGACACTCTCTCGATACCTCAGGTAGCCTGCCACCCAAAAAGTACCAACTACAGCACATGACTATCTGGGTTACTTTACATGGTTAGATCAACAGTCTGGTGAAGGACAGCCTACTTGTGACCGACAGAGAGCCAGGCACCGGGCAGGGCCAGCAGTCTAAATGGGCAAATGGTTGTCACATACACTGGGGTCTTAAAAGGACCTAAAGCTGCTGAAGCCAGAGCCCCTTATCAATACTGTGATCACGGGAACAAAGACAAAGCTGCCAAGCCCCCTTCCTCAGTTCCATACCTACACAGCACCTTATATAAGCTTGGCAAACAACAGCTCCAATATTCAGTCATGTATCGTGCAATTTATCTCTGTGGCAAATCTTGGTTTCAGAAGGTACCAGGCACATTTTACCCAAATATTTATATCAAAGCCAATATGTACCACTACTGACTCATGACTGAAATAGCAAGTAAAAACCACGTGCACCGATCATATCTCTGGCTCTGCTTTCTTTTATGTCATTATGACCCCAGGGATAGGACTCATCCACACACTCTCAAGTTTCAACTCCTCCAACAACACATTCAAGCTACAAAATTCACACTCACTGGACAATTTTATGTCATCGGAGAAAAGGGAACCTCAAGAAAATGCCCCTATAAGATCCAGCTGTAGGCAAGTCTACAAGAAATTTTAATAATTACCGATTAATGGGGGAGGGCCCAACCCATTGTAGGTCAGGTTACCCCTATAAGAAAGAAGGATGACCAAGCCAGTAAGAAATACCTCTCCACAGCCTCTACGTCAGCTCCAGCCTCTGGGTTCCAGTTTTCGTTTGAGTTCCTGTCCTGACTTCCTTTGCTGATGGACAGTGATATAGAAGCATCAGACAAATAAAATAACCCCTTTCTTTCCTCCTTGGCTTGCTTTTGGAACTGTAGGGGAATCCTCACAGCAATGGAAACCCTGCTTATAACGCTCACATCTTCACATGCCTGGGCAACAGGTCAGTGCCAACCACAAGAGCATCTGCACGAGGCAGGAACTTGACCATGTCACAAGAATATGTGTGGCACATTCCACAGCTGCCATCTGCCCTTTGCCTCACGACCACTATGATCTGGTTCCACATGGCAGCCTACATCACAGCCTCAGCCCAGCAGGTCCCTCCCACTGTATCTACTGAGATCATTCAGCACACAGCACTTCATCAGGTCATGAGCAGACTACACACCACAGTAGCAGGCTGCTGCCTCATGGGCTCCTGGGGAAACGTCATTTGAAGATTCTATTTAAGAAAGAATATTTCATCATCCCTCTGGGGCAATAAGCAGAGTTAAGGGAGAGGACTATGAGATCGGCAGGCTGCGAGACTATGAGATAGGACATCCTATGATATGCAGTCAACCCCCATCTGCAGCTGTCAACACAGAAACCAGAGAGCTCAGCCATGAGTAGACCAGAGAGGTCCAACAAAGAGAAGATACTGTGTCACACACCTCATGAGGACAGTTTCTGACCAGCATCACATGGGTAGACTAGCTCTGGAGGTCTTGCAAACAAAAGCCCACTCAGGTAAAGCCACCCAGACCAGTCTCCCCCATGGCACTGTTTATGAGTGCTGTTATGAGATCACTGTAAGAACTCCATAAAATATAATGGGTGGGGGGAGGGGTGAGAATGCAGAGTAAGCAGGCAATTCACCAGACAGCAGCCTCTAACATGAGAAGCACTGGTGAAAGCCCAGTCACTGGCTAGGGATAAAACACTTCTCTTCTCCCTACAGGAGGATTGCCCCTCACAGCAGCAGCTCCCTGAGGCTGCTGTACCTGCTGCTGGGCGAGTACTCACCAAATGCAGTCAGCACCAGTGTGTAAGTAGTCGATATATGGAAGGTGATTTTGGTCTCGAGACCAGCATGAGGTAGAAAAGACCATGCCAATATTTAGCCAGGGAATAGTCACTCCTACAACATAAAGAGAGGTCATTTAGAGCAACAGTGCTTCAGAGTGACAGCAATTAAGAGGGATTCTGCCTCTTCCAGATATAACACAGTAAGAGAAAGCTCTTCCCCACTTGCAACAGATGGTCTTATATTCGGGCTGAGTATTTGTGGACACTTAAGTGGAGAATGAGTGTGCAAAGTTCCAGGGGAAGAGAGGCCTGGCTTAAGGGCTGCTGCCCACAGTGAGCAAGGTGGGATCTATGGTTCCTAGACAGAGGGGGCGTCTCTCAGGCTTCCCTTCCCAGGCCCAATGAATTTATAACAAGCAGAACCGCCATGGGGTGGCTTTGCCTAAATCAGAAGCAGCTTTCACTTCTCAGAATACCTATTGTGGCTGCTAGCAAAACCAGCCTTTAGGAGTCAGAATTCAGACTGGAAAGCTGTGTCCATACACTGAACGAGACTCCTCAGCCACGTGGGCGTCCTCCAAAAGTCAAAAGGTCAATGCTTGTACTCGGTGCCCAAGGCCCCAGGCCTCTCTGTAGTGGGCCAGCCCGGCTTTGTCCTCATGAAAGCTGGAAGACAAGTGTGATGTTTAATAAGGTCATGCTTACCAGGCACAGCACCAAGGTGACGCAGGATGGACCCTGTGTTATTGGGGAGAACAGTGAGGTTCCATCCATGCCTGCGGAGGGAAAGATGGGGGCCGTCAGAGCTGGTGAGAAGAGTATCATCTAGTCCCAAATGTGGCTGAGAGAATGGACAATTACCTTGAAAAGGGTTCTGATTTCCCCACCGGGAACCCGCTGCCATGGGTATTAGTGTCCACCTTTCCACAGTGAACGGCCACATGACAGTCCTTCTCTTCCACTAACCTCCAGTACTCTTGCTGTTGAGAAGAGGAAAAACCAGTCAGTGTCTGTGTATTACTTGAACCCTGAGACACAGTTGAAACACTATACCCAGTACAAGGTGTCTATCAAGAAACTCCCATGAGCAAATCCCTTAGACCCTCAGGCAACAGTACAACTGTTTGTCATCTCTGAAGACACAGCCTCAACTCAGCACAGGGCTATATGTAGGGTCTCTGGGTACACTGTGATGCCTGGGATGACCGCTCTGTCAAACACTGTAAGGGAAACTACCCACATATGCTGTGAGGGTGGGTAGAGTAACAATGTGGTTTATGCACCCCAGCCTTTAAAGGACAGAAATCCTGACACCCTGTGGCTAGAGCACTACACTACACTAGGCAGAAGCAGTCACCAAAGACAATGTGGACAGGAGATGCCTGAGTCAGAAAGCAGGCCAGAGACTGCCATGCAGAAAGAAGCAGAGTTCAGAAGTCTTAAAGCGGCACAGAGAACTGAATTTAGATTGGGATTATACAGTAATGTGAACAGACTTGATCTCACAGAAATGGACACTTAAACATCGTTACAAAAGGGTTTAGATCTGAATTTGGATTTCCAAAACCTAACTAAATTGGATGTGTGTGATCCCAGCACGTCTAGGGCAATATAGCAAGACGACATGGGAGAATCCCCAGATGCTCAGGAGCCACCTAACCTTACACAGGCAGCAAGACCTTGCCTAAAACAAACAAGAAGGTAAAACCCAAGGCTGTCCTCTTTGATTCACATGTGCTATGGGCAAGCATAGCCCCCACACAAGCATGCACAAACATTAACCGTTAAAATGGTAAATAAAAAATGTCATGTTAGGAATCAAATGAACAGCAGAGAGTAAGGAGACTTTCATTCTCCCACTTGTTGACTACATGCACACAGCACACACAGCGCACACAGCGCACACAGCAGCACACTTGCTCCTTGCAAACCTCTCCAAACCAATCAGCACTCTATTCCAAGTCAGCATCCTCTGGGAACTAACTGGAAATATGGTGTGGGGGCCAATGAGCCTGCTGAGCTCACTTTAATCCTTGGAAAACACATAAGGTAGAAGGAACGAACTTACTCCAAAATTGACCTCTGACCTCAAAATATACTACACACACACACATGCACACACAGACAGAGTGAGTGACAGAGTGAGACAAAGAGGAGAGGAGAGGGGAAGGGAGGGGAGGGGAGGGGAGGGGAGAGGAGAGAGAGGAGAGGACCAGAGACAGAGAAGGCTACAATCTGAGCTGATTCTACTAGGATGGGGCAGTTTGAGAAGGCACTAAATCAAGAGTGAAGCAATGCACTCCCCTCTTTTCCCTTCAGAATACGCCCCCCCTCACTGCACCTTCAATCCATTCTCCTGCCAAACCTGAGCAGGAAGCTCAGCCAATGAGTATCCAGAATCACCTGCAACCCAATCCCCAGGCCACATGAGAGGCCCTTCTGGAGGACCAAATGGCCACAAACCATAAAGGAATGCTGCTGTGCCATTCCTGAGTGGACCCTTTACCCAGAAAGAACTCCCTGTGACTGACCAGAGAGCTGAAACCTGCAGGCACTAATGTCTACAGGAGACACAAGGACTTGTTCCACAGCAGCGGGCACAACTGAAATGTGAATGTCAGCAAACCTCACTGTTGCTCGTAAATATTCAGGTTATGGTTACAGCAAAATCTAGTTTGAGGGGAAAAATCATGAATAGAAGCCTGTAAAATGAGCAATAGACAATACTGATCATGAGCTCATTCTGGGGAGGCAAGAACACAGGAGGAACAACAAAGGCTCTTTCTAGCTTCAAAGGCTGAGCCCTCTCAAGCTGGCATAGTGTCATGAGGCCTCCAGAAGCAACTGTGATGGCCACGTGGGTGTCAGACCTGTCTAATGTAACGTCAATCCAGACAGAGCTAAACAGAGCTAGGCAGACTGTTTATGAAGGTAATGGTAAGAGTAAGATCAGCAACGGAATTATCCAAAGTCCTAAAACCAGAGCCAATTAAAATCTGGCTGGGAACCTGTCACACATCAGGAGAAACTACACCTCCCCAAGGCTCTCCTCTTCCTAGCTCCCACTGTGCTGAGCCAGGAAGCTGAACTGGCTTCTCCCTTCACAAACCGACCACTGCTAGATTCCTACATCAGCAGCTACAGGGTCCAGGCCAGGGAATACACACAGAGGACCAGCTCCACTGTGCAGCACCTCACACGGACAGTTGCTAATTGGTCTGGGCACACAAGAGAGCACTGTCTTTCCAACACTGCACTAACTCCAAGAAGAGAGCTGGCAGTGCTACAAAAATGGCCGCCTGCCAATCCCATTACATGAGGAACAGGAGAGGAGAAAAGCACACCGTGACTTCAGGGGATTCCAAACCTTCTCCTTCAGAACACAGAGAGGATGGCAGAGAGGCAGTTCACTGAGGGTGAAAACTGCCAGCCGGGCCATTAATGGGAACACAGACATGCCCCTCAGACCCTTCCAGCAAACCAGGGAATTCCAAGAGAAAATGCCTGGCTGCCCCAGCACAGACGCACAGGACCACCTCTGCCCCTGTGTCCTTCCAGGCTGCACCAAGCCTCAGGGCCCTGCCTAGTGCCACAGTGGGTTGTAGGGAGTTGCCCGACTTACCTCGATCTCTGCTGGTGCGGGCTCCTTGCTGAAGCACATGTTCATGATGTTTCTTGCTGTTCGATAAAAAGTTGTTAGAGAAACAGATCTTCCCTGAAATAAAACCACAGAAGAGTATGACTTAAGACCGAGTTTATGTCAGGACATAAATTTGTGTCCCCTTGATGACAAAGACACACTGTGTGCTTAGTAGGTAACAACATTCACCTAAGTTTATGACACCAGTACACTTTGCTTTGGAAAGCACCACCAAGAAGTGAGCATGAAGATGGGAATTGGGTTTGCTCTCCAGCAAGGCAAGGCTGTGGAAGAGGTTGACAAGTGACTTTCCTGCAGGAGTGATAGACATGCTCCTCCACCCACCCATACCAGCCACCCTCAGTGCCTGCCCCAGGGCACAGACGAGCTTGGCATCTTGGCCAAGGGCATCAGCCTTTTCCAACTAAATCTAAAAATATCTTTAACAAAGCAAGTTTATAAAAACAACTAGAAATATTTCCTTAGGTAATACACTATCATAGTATCTGCTTTAAATAACTACCAGCAGACATGGAGAAAAACATACATCATTTCAGGAGGTGGTGGAATCACCCTGGTACCTGGGTACAGTGGTAACCACATGCCTTTAATCCCAGCTGAGGCAGAAGCAGGCAGATCTCTGAGTTCAAAGCCAGTCTGGTCTACAGAGCAAGTTCTAAGACAGCAAGGGCTACACAGAGAAAGCCTGTCTCAACAAACCACAAAAAAGAAACCAGATGAAGACCAAGCCCTTTCCACGTCTAATAACAGACAAACCAGTAGAAAGTGTGAGTACTTACTTGTGTACAGAAAGGTAATGCCTGCACCCCAGAAGTAAGCTTTAAGCTGGAAGCCAGCGCAGCAGCTGAGGTCTGCGTGTCAGAACAGTCCTCAAAGGGTATGCATTAGGACAGGGGCAGGCAGAGTCCTGTATGAGGGTCTATAGTCTATGGTGACAATCACTCCAGAGGGACAGACTGAGCATGAAATGAGAGGGCCATAGGAGCCTAGCAGACACTAACTAGGAAAAGTGATGGCTGCCCTAAGGCACGCAGCGGAAACCTATCTACTGAGCAGGCCTCCATGCAACAGAAGACCACACCAGACCTAGAATACTTCCCTCCAGGGAGTACACACAGGGACCACGGAGCAAGTCTGTCCGAGGCTTCACTTAGGATAGTTCACACTTAGCTTCTACAAACTGTCCCTGGAAGGAAGCCCAAGTCTGCTCTTCTGCCAGGACCAGGGTAGCTCAGGGCGTTCGCACTGGATCATACGCATTTCCACTTCCTCCTCTCAGGGCTGCTGTTAGTGGGGAGATTTGTATTCTACATTTACTAGAGCCAGCTCTCTACATTAAGACCTAACAGCACTGAAATTAAAGTCAGCAGCAGGTCTTTTGGAACACAAAATAAGAGAGATCATCATTCTCAGAGCTCACATCCCCAATGCAGGCAGCTCTGGGAGAAGCAGTGCTCACAGAGGCAAGGTCAAAACCAGAGGAATAGGATAAAGCGCAACCACCACTTTCCTGGGAAGACGCAGACAACACAAGTACAAGCAATGCACAGAAAGGCCCAAGGAGGACACCACTCACCCATATCCTCAAATCTGAGCTCTTGATAACCATTCAGCCTCCCTAGGCAGGACCAGCTGCCTATGACGGTTGTGCATGGCCCTCTAAAGAACTCAGTAAAATCACCACTGTGACAGTACCAGCCACAGGAACATGAAAGGTCTGTGTGTGTCTACCAGGTTGAAACACTCACACAATGCTGGCACCTTAAAGAAAAATAGCCCAACCACCAGAACCAACAACAACAAAAAAATCTTTCTATCCATTAATGTCTCCTCTGACATTCAATCACAGCAGCGTAAAACAGAACTAAGATGGTGTCCTAGTGTTCACCCCAGCAGAACAAGCCAACCAACCTCCTTTGGCCTCACCAGGGCAGGGTGCACAACTCCTTTACACCCAACATGCACAGCCGCTTACCTTGTAGATGCACTTGTAGAAGTCATCGAGGACACCTTTGTCTTCTTCTTCCTCTTTGACCACTTCTTTTTCCTGAGCGAACAGTCGCCGCCGGCCTGTCTTAAGCGGTGCCCGGCCCACCTCCTTGAGCTTGCTACGGAAGCCATTCCTGGGTGTAACACCATGGATGAGCCCATTCTTGGGCTCAAAGCGGGGCAGGGAGTGGAACTTGTGGTGGTCGTTCTCTGTGTGCCCCTCTAATGGCCCTTTGCGCTTTTCTAGGATCTCCTTCTCCATCAGCACCTCCTTCTCCAGTCGTCGGTGCTCCTCGGGGGACAAGGAGTCATAGGAAAGCAGGTACTGGCAGTAGGCCTCCTGCAGCTTGGCCAGCCGGTCCTGGGCAGTTTTGGGGATGCGCAGCATGTCTGCTAGTTTGTTCCATTTTTTGAGGTCAGTCACTTGCTGCATGCCGCCCATCTCATTAATCAGCCGGAAAAAGCAGGCCAGGTCGAGCTCACAGCCTCCTGGGCAGTGATGGGGAAGAAGGATATAAAGACAATTGGGTTTTCCTCTGTCCTACTAGTCCTGAAAGCCGACCCTAAACTGCTGCTCTGAAGCGGCAAGCAGCTGGCTTGCATCAGCAAACATTTCTAACCATTCACTGGCGTCATGGCTAAGTACTAGGAGACAAAACAAACTGAGGCGCCATCATCTTAGGAAGGTGGCCAGAAAGAGTATCAGAGAAACTGATGAGAAGGAAGGGAAGAGGTAGCCATGCACAGGAGAGGATCACTGAAATGGTACCAAAGTTATAGGCTCACCACAGGCTAGGGCACTATACAGGGAGGGTCCAGGTGACTAGGTGCTTGGAGGCATGGCCTGGGCTCCTCCATAGCTCACTGCATCATCCACTGTGGAGGGCCGCTGCACATGTGATCACAGCCTTGCCTCTGCCCAGTAGCCTAGCTCTGTCACTCATAAGGGCTTTTCTGTCTCATCCAAGACAAAACCACACTTGCTCCAAGGCACAAAATTTCTGAGACAGATGGTACTTATCTCAGAAAAGATGAGTTTAAATGTTTATCAAAACTCAACACGGGCTGGGCTGTATGGGTCAGTGGTCCAACACTTGCCTAACCTGTGCAGACAAACAAACCAACAATAAAACCAACAAAGAAACAAATCTATCTCAGATGTATTTAAATACAGAGACCACATCTCTTTATCAGACTTGGATGGAAACTGTTGAAGCCACATCAGTGAAAGAGGAATACTACCAACAACACAGTAAAACCAAATATCAACAACAACAAAACGAGAAATTCTTCAATCTTCAAAAGTAGTGCTGAATTGACATCAAAATTAAAAGAAATATGGCACCAGATGACAACGTACAGGAGCAGGCTGGGCACTGTATGACCCACCACCGTCCTGTCCAGCTGGCTGCAGATTGAGTCCCAGGACTGTCCTGTCAGTAAGACAGGGACAGCAGCTTAGATAGCATTACTTCTCTAGCGAATGCCAGAACTGATTTGGTAGGGAGCAAAGGTAGGGATGGGAGGAGGAGAAGAAGGGAGGTAACCAGGCACACTGCCCTCAGACCTAGCACGTGCAGTCAGAAGTGGCAAATAAAGGTGGATTTCTGTATTGTTAACTTTGAAGACTTCCTCAATGAAATAAAGTGTTCCAGACATGCCAACATGGCCCAGCACACACAAGCTATAAGGACTTAGTGTTTCTTTCTTAGTGCTTCCAAAATCAAAGTATTACTTATGCATGCAGTCCTAAATGGCATGGCGTGCTTGCAAAGTTCCTTAGAACTCTTAGAAAAAAAAAAAATCCGCCTTCATTCCATGGCTGTAAAGTTACCAGTGACAGAGGAGTCAGAGTCATAAAAGGGCACATAAAAGTTATCTGGTCCTACCCAGTGGAAGCCCTAGGTCTGATGCCTGAATGGGTCATGGGCCAAGTCAGTGTCCCTGCATAGCTCATATTACCTTTATTTAGCCTATGGGGAGGTAATGGCAAAGGACACTAACATAAATGATGATGATGTGACTCGTGGCTTATGGTAAGAGTTAAGCAAGGAAGGTTATAGGGATAAACAAAAAATTATGCAACGAGTCTCTGGGTTACCACGGCAATTTTACCTGCCACCTCAAAGCAGCATTCAGTGGAAGGAGTTAAGAGTGACACCTACCAAGCCACAGAACTCACTAAGGCAGGACTCACTCACTTGCCTCTGGGTTACCAGAGGGCTGGCAGTGGTGCTAAGGGGGTATAGATTCCTCGTCATGCCTATGGGCTTCTATCCAAAGCCCGTTCCTCCCGTGCCAACACTGGCAGAATGTCAAAGCAAAAAGGACTCAAGAGACCCCCATCAGGCATGCTCAATGGCAGCCTCCTGGGGAGAGGAGTTGTAAAGTCTCTGCCTGCTAATATTCACTCAGGTCCCTGAGCTGACTACTTCACACATCCCAACTACGGCATGGCACCGCTTCATCAGAGCTGAAGCCTACAGGGAGGGTAGCTGCTGGCCACCTTGAAGGACCAGCCTCTCTGCAAAAGCCACTTGGTCTTCACTAGAAAAGTCTGTCCTGGAATGCTCGGACAGAGAAGGAAGAGTAACAGTGGCTGATAATAGCAACAGGCAGAAGGAGCCATGCCTACTCCATACCCAGGCGGGAAAGGCATTGGGCTATGCCAGGAATGCATCTACAACTATATCCTTTGGGTGAGCTCAAGCAGCCCTCGAAAGAAATGGAATATTGTCTCTTTATGTCCAGAAGGTCATTTTTGCTCACCAAAGAAACTGGGGGAAACAAAACAAAAAACAAACAAACAAAAACAAACAAACAAAAAAACAAACACAGAGAAATGGAGGGATACCAAAGACGACAACAACAAAGAACAGGCCAAAAGGTATAAGCCTTGTAACGTGAAATGTAAACTCACCCACACTAACATTGACAATGCCTTCACACCCAGGATGTAATGGTATTGTGAAGAGGAGTCTGTAAGGTGGCCACCCAAGCAGGCCTTACCACAGCCTGACCCTATGGCCTCATAAGGAGCTATCTAGACAGACCTACAAAGGAACGGCTCTGTGAGGACCAAAGGTGCAGGTGGCCTACTGCAAGCCACAGAGACATTCTTTAGCAGAAACCAATCCTGCCACCAGGCAGAACTAGACAACACTTCATCTGTGGTTTTGAGGCCATGGCCCTTCTTTGTTGTAGTCGCATGAACTCCTCAGCCCTTCCCTGGACACTGATCCATCACAGTAACCCTAGAGCAATAGAACAACAGTGCACAGGGGCCCAGGGGCTCTAGCACCAAGAGCAAACCCCCATGGTCTAGACAGATGCTTCAGCTCCAAATTTATTACCACAAACATCTAGGACCAGGGAGAGAGGGGGTCCACTAGAGCAGGGAACTGAATTGAGAAGTCCACTGACAGAGATCATAGCAAAGCTAAAACCGCAGCCACTCACTAGCAGACCTTACCTATGAGGGGGAGTTCATCCATGGTGATGCCCTGAGATCTGAGGTGCTTCTTTATACAGGCAAGCCGCTGTACATTGGGGCCCCAGCGCCGGCCCAGCTTGTGGATGTGCTGGATCTGCGTGACAAAGCGCATCTCGTCGTTGAGCTTGCACTCTGGCCGCCAGTCTGGAGGGGGGATCACGCGACACATCCCGTACTTCTCCACCTGAGCACGGACTGACTCGATGTAGATGAGCGGGTCGTGGAACTCCTTGGCGGAGGGCCTGAGGACAGGGATCTCGTCCATCGCTGCCCACCCAGACTTGCCGCTCCCCTTCTCTGGCTTGCCCTGCGGGTCGTGCGGCTTGTGCGAGGACTCGGGTTGCGAGGTAGAACGATTTTCACAGGGGGTGCCCTCTGACTTGCCATGTGCTTGTTTGCCCAGCATGTTCTTGCCAGCTGCGGCCCGTTTTGGCCGATTCCTTTCCAAACTCCGCTCGGGCACTTCCTTCTTCACGTGTCCGTTCAGCAGAGACTTCTCTCCTGAAGCCGCCGAGGCCTTTCTGCCAGGGGCTTCAGCAATGCCTGCTGTCCCCTTCATCTTCTTGGGGGGTGACTGCTGCTTGTCCACCTGCTGTGCCTCTTCCAGTCTCCTTTTGGAATTCCGCAGCCCCTCCCTCAGCTGCCGCCCCCCCACCTCCTTAGTGCATGACTTTGGGTTCAACCTGCTGCTGGCCTTGAGGCCGCTGGCAGCCGGCGCGGTGGACGTGGACGCCCCCCCGAGGGATAGCACCTGTTTGCGGGTTTTTGCATTGCTACTTTCACTTTTCCCTGAGATTGTGTGGTTGACGGCTGAACTGGGTTTGTGGTGGCTGGGTTTGGTTTCCTTGACCAGTTCTCTCTTGGCTTTGGTGTATGTGACAGTCCCCTTGGTCACTGTGGCAGTGTACTTCACAGTTTTGGATGGTGACGGTCTGACTTCTCGGATCTTTTTGGCACTGTTTGTACCTGCACCCAGAGATGACATTCGAGTGACTCCATTTACCTTAGACACCTATGGAGGCAGCAGAAGCAGGGGAGAGAGAATTAGTACCCAAGGGGGGGTGGGGGGGACCACTACAGTTGCTGGTGACAGACCTGGCTCAGAAGAGCTGTGAGGACATCAACTAGACAAAGCAGCAAACCCATTAGTCTGTGAGGGCGGAAGGACAACCTTCACAGCGCACAGCACTCTGCACCAGGCTGTGCAGGCCCGCCTAGGGCTCAGCCTCATGTGTCTGCATACTGACGTCTCTTTGCAGGGCTCTTTCAGGAAGCCTGGGGCTTCATAATAAAGACCCTCGCTATGGACCCATCGGTTATCTACGAACTTACAACAGCAAGATGCTGCTGGTCATTTGAGACAAGTATGCAATAACTTTTGAAATACATTTCCCTGTTCCAAAAGCAACCGTTTCCTTTGTGTACTCCACATTAACTGTGTGGCTGCCTCACAGGCCAGGCGGACAGGCCTGTCTACACACTGTTAGCAGGCATCTCAGGCTCTCCGTCCGAGACTTCCCTGCACTGACAGCCTCACTAGACGCAGGCTGGACCCTTCCATTTCTTTTGTGAAGCCAAATGGGTGCTCTATTTTCTTGCCCCTTGCGAGCCCCCGCATGGGTTTCTGTTAACTGGGTAAACAGAGGCAGCTGTCCTGGATTGGCTGTCCATTTGCCAGTCTGGAACACCGAGAATTCTGTGGGAAAAAAAGGTTGGCTCATTCACGAAGACTGGACAGTGTGGTTCTGGTACCCGAACCCCCAGAGGCTTACTGACTGCCAAATGAGAACAATGAGGTGCTAGACTCATCCGTCCCAGGGTGGGAGATTTTACACCAATCAGCACAGCTGTGAGCTGGGTTACATTTAGTCTCGTGGGCATCTTCTACAGCATGAATTAAAAACCAAGAAACAGGGTTTTAGAGCAGCTAACACCATCTCCAAAAGAGCCTATAAAATGCACACAGTTACAGAAACCAGAGACCTCTTCCCCAAAGACTGCTAAGTCAGGGAGCCTGGCTTGTTTTGCTGAGGCTGAATCATGATGATCAGTCTGACCTTGTGACAACAGACAGAGACCTGGGTGATAAGCCCAGGCTACCTGGGAAACAAGTATTGTTAGTTTTTGGTAGGATGAAGGAAATAGTTCACTGGCAGGCATCCAAACCAGCAGTGGAAATTAAAGGTCCGTAGCTTGTCTAAATAGATCACTGCCCCACACCTCAGGTCTATAGCGCCCCTCTAGATGTAATGAGGCTGTTGGTCTCAGAATTCCAATCAGGTCTTCTGGGATACATTGTTGCTGTCTATGGACCACATCTTGAAAAACTGCTGAACAAGGTCTCAGTGAACTTTCACACACCTCTCTCTCCACACCAACACACGGGGCAGGGGAAGAACTGCACAGGAGACTGTCAGATCTGTTTTCTATAAAGACCCAAAATTATCTGTAATCCAGTAAAAAACATAAAGTATGAAATAGATTAAGAGTCAACACCCATACTTGGTCTTGGAGTTCCCCCAACTTTTGGAGACAATGCATACCCTCTTGGGAGGTACAATTATGGGAGGTATCAGTACGAAACTGTGGGATTTGGCCCTTACTGCATAGCTATGGCTAGCTTAGAAATCACTATGTAGACCAGGCTAGCCCCAAGTTCTGAGACCCACCTGCCTCTGCCTCATGACTGCTGAGACTGATGATGTGTGGTGCAGTGACTAGCACATTCCGCACAGTAGCCAACCAGCCACCATGCCAGTAAGTATGACTGATATGACAGGGGATCTGCAATAAAGTGGGTAACTGACCAGAAGACAGGGAGCAGTGTGACAGCAATGAATTAGATATAAATGCGCAAAGCTGAGAGATGGCTCAGCTGCTAAGTGCTTTGCTGTGTATGTGCGCAGTACAGCCAGCAAGCCAGCCACTGCACAAGCTTGCTAAAGATTGCACAGAAAATCTGACAACTTCAAAGGATTCCCTTCTACTGAGAAACTCCACCTCCACACAATGACGCCTCCATCCCAGAATACACATGTCTCTTGGAAGCCAACGTTTAACCAACAAAGCTCATGGGAAGGAAGACCTTTACGCATTAATGACGTTCTGTCAGCCTCCGGTCGCCATGGCTCTTGGCTCTGAGGACAGACTACCTCAGTCATCTAAGCTGCACACTGTAGGGAAGCACAGGAGTGCTGTACAGGGACCGCCGTCTGATGTACCACATTAAAAACAAAATCTTCAGCGGACAGCTTCTATGTCTCTGCTCTGGTGAGGATTCTATCGACACAGAGACAAATTCTTTAAGACTGAAAGAAATAAAGGAAATGAAACCCAAGGACTCCAAGTATTCTTCCTTGACTAGTTTTTTAATGACAGAAAACCCAATTTTTAGTGCTTAATTAATGTTGGTGAACAGGAAGGATTTACGCTACTGAACAGAAAATGGATGCTTGGAGGGTTGGGGATTTGGCTCAGTGGTAGAGCGCTTGCCTAGGAAGTGCAAGGTCCTGGGTTCGATCCCCAGCCCCGGAAAAAAAAAAAAAAAAAAAAAAAAAAAATGGATGCTTGGACAAGATTAAGTCCTCAGCTCCCCCACTAGAGGGAGAGAGTGAGCTTGACAAGGAGCACAGATGTGAGTGGGCGTCATTAAAAAGGAGACTCTTCAGACAGAAAGCAGGGTCAAAGAGAAGGAACGCCTGGGTTCTTATAAGACCATGATGTACCCACAACACAGGCAACATGGCAACTGCAAGCTATAAATGGTGCATACAGCCTCTGTAGAGGTAGGGCAAGACCTCTTCATAATACCACCCTGCAGGGACAGCACACAGTCCAGTGGCTGGATGAAATGAGCCCCACACAGCGGGAGCAGCATTACTGGAGGTGTGGCTTTGCTGGAGGAAGTAAGTATACAAGCTGGATTGCGCTGAGGTTTCAGAAGCTCAATCTAGGCTCACCTATGAGGCTGACTCACTCAGCCTGCCAATCTAGATGTACAACTCTCAGCTACCAATCAAGTACCAGATCTGCCTGCATGTTGCTTGCCACAGTGAAAATAATGGACTAAACCTCTAAACTGTAAGCCAGCCCTAATTAAATGCTTTTCTTTATAAGAGCTGCAGTGATCATGGTGTCTAAGTAACAGAAATAGAAAACCTACCTTTTGTAAAGCTTTTTTCCTAATATTATTTTCCAGAATTTACATTCTGAATCCTTTGGCCCCTGAGGGACCAGGTCATTTAGGTTCTATACACTTCCACAGAAAGCATCCTGTGACCCTGCATGTCAGCTATCTTCCCAGGAGCACCGGGAGACTGGTCATGAAGACAGCAACTTCCTTCTCAGTGTTACAGCTTAACCTCACCAAAAAGAGTATGACATAGTTGATGTGACCAAATCTCCCTGACTACTAATCACATACAACTATGAATTTCATTGACTCTCCTGGCAAACTAGTGTTTCAAACGCTTTCTGAGGGGTCAGGTAATGCTAGCAATCAGCAGGCTGAGGTAGGAGGATTGTCACATGTTCCAGGCTATTTTGAGCTATACAGAGAGACCTTCTCTCTCTCTCCTGATAACCCCAAACATTTGGCAATAGCACATCAGCTAGCATCTGTTGTATTTAATGAAGGCCATATTGCAGACTAGGAACAGATATCAAACATCTACCACACACTCCGTTCCAAAGGCTTGTGATGATATTGGATGGAGTGCTGACCACAAACCCTGCATACAAAGAGAAACACAGAAATGTGCGGTCACACATTCTCAGCCTCGGGACCCAGGACCTTGAAGAGCAGTAACTACCACCATCTGCTACTATTCCCTGGTGCTTTCCTGTCAGAACGGTGCCTACCCCAGAGCAGGATAGACTTTGTTGCTCAGCAACACCCCTTTCAAATCACAGCCCCCACACGGCATCTCCTACAATCTACTTTGAAGGTAAAGGTCGGAGTTTCCTGCAGACACTTGAATCCAATCATTTATAGCAAGAGATTATAAAGGGATCTATGGTCTGCTTAACTGATTTTATCTTGAGAGCACTATCTGATGGTCACGCATTTATTCTTTCATTTCTCACAAGGTCCCTATGGAAAGAGAGAGTTGGTATGATAACCTCAAATTCGAGAATAAAGTCAGGAGGTGAAGATCCCATCCCCAAGGCTCCTGGAGATCAGGGTCATAGCAAAATTCAGACTTGAAGATCTAAGTTATTACCTCTGATAGACCTGGGAAAGACTCTTTGGATATCTGCCGTATCCAAACCAAGAACAGAAGCCACGACTGGCAGCACACAGGAGCACCAGTGCACTCCATGATGGCTTCTGTGTTGGTCTGAATGAAAAGGGGCCTATAGTAGGCTCATCTATTTGAAGATTTGATCCCCAGTTGGTAGATGTTGGGAAGGTGTTAAGAGGGGTGACTTTGTTGGAGTAGGAGTTTGAATGGGAAAAGGCTTTGAATATCAAAAGCCAAGGACAGACGCAGTGCCACTCTCTGCCTACTGAGGAACAAGCTAAGGCTCTCAGTTGCATCCTCAGCAGCATGTGGCTGTGCACCACCATGATCCCTGCAACGGTGATGAGGGTTAACCCTCTGAAGCTGGAAGCCCCAAATTAGATACTTTTACTTTAAGAGTGGCCATGGTCATAAAACCTAGTCACAGCAATAGACCACTTCAAGATTAGGCAGTATGTACCCACCATGGAACAGGGGCAAAGACAACCCAGGCCAAAGGTACAGGATGTACACCTCCAGGCTACACCTCACGCTGACATGAATTACTGCTGATATGGCGTGCTGAAGTAGACCCATGATTAATGGAATGGAGCAGCAATGGTCCTAGGGAAATTTAAAATAAACCACGAGCCACTCTCATGAATCTCTGGGGCAAGTAGTAAATAATCTGGAGATACAAACTAATTTCTAGTCTTAAGGTGACTTGTTAATTAGGAGCTGAAGAGTCAGCTCAGTGGTTAAGTAAGAGCACTGACACTCTTCAAGAGGACCCAGGTTCAATTCCCAGGATCCACAAAGTAGTTCACAACTGTCTGTAACTCCACTTCCAGGGTATCCGACATCTTAACACAGATACACATGCAGGCAAAACACAAATTCACATAAATTTTTTAAAAAATTATGAAAAGATGACCTGTGCTTTGTATTAGTATAGGACTTTACAATCAGACTGGGAAACAGTATTTTACATGCCTGCTTCACTAGAAAGCATAACTGCTCTGTCTGTCTAGGGTCAGTGTCTATCTCATCTTGTGCCCCAAACTAAGCAGTATTCAGCTTGGTCTCCATGGCTGCCTTGTCTGCCCTCAATGGGAGAGAAAGTACCTAATAGGCCAGAGCTAGATGTGCTGGGATGGGGTGATGCCTTGGGGGTGGGGGCCCCTCTCAGAGGAGAAGGCAAGGGCGGGGCAGCACTTGGGGTGTGGAAACTGTGTAAGCTCAAACTGTCCAGGGAAGAAAGAGGCCAGAGCTGGATCCTCCCAGGGTGAAAGGGGCACCTCATTGTAAAGTCATGATGACCCCTGTGCTATCTTCACCTTGAGCAATGAGCTGGGCACCACGTGCAATAATACCAGCGAGCCCTCCCTTCACTGACGGTTACCTACCTGTTTCCGTGAATCCTGAGCCGAGCGATGTGAAGGGGGAGGCTGGTGGCTGGCGGCGAGGCCCTTGGCCGAGGAGCCCGCAGGCGGGTTGGCTGTGGGCTGAGCCACTGAAGCCTGCTCCCTCCGGCCATCGGCCCTGTGCTCACTGTGCTTCTCCTTCCCCGGCGTGGCCTCTCTGCCTCTGTGTTTCTGAGCAGGTTCCTTCTCCCGTGCTGACCTGTTGGAGCCATTGAAAACTAGAAGAGGAGGAGAAGGGGATAGGACGTTACTACCTTGAGCAGAGGAGCCAAGCCATGTAACTAACTATTCAACCATTCTCAGGGAAATGGGTAGCACTCAAATGCTTAAGAACATGCAATGAGAGAAAGCTGACTGAAAACACTTAATATATCCTAAGAACTATTTATTTCCTATATCTTGTTTAATCCATCCATAAACTCCCTACTGTAGGCAGTAAGTCATAGTGGCTCGTACCTAAAACCCAGGAAGCAAGACAACCCTAAAATCAAAACCGGTTTGAGCTACACACAAAGTTCTAGAACACATTGAAATTGTCTCAAAAATTTGTCTTAAAATTTGAAAACTATAGAAAATTTTCTTCAGAGATTATCAACAGTACTCTAAACCTGAAGGTGACCTTGTATTTCCTCAGCTTACAAGGGGACTGTGTCATGGAAAAGCTTGTGTGACCGGAGTATGTAACATCAGGAAGAAAATGAACTAGAGACATGCAGAGCTTATCCTCAATCATCTCTCAATATGGGGAACGCGGGCAGATTGCTGAATTCGCTCACTCCTAGCAGCACCAGACCAGATTGGATATTACATCGCTAGCCCAGCTTCATGTCTAGGACCATCTGAATGTGGTCACAGTCTAAGACCGAACCCACCTGGATATTACTAGAAGGCCGTAAGGCCGTCTGAAGGCACACGTGTGAGGCCTGCAGAGCTATGCTGCAGATGGTCGGTCAGTGAGGCATGTGGTTGTTCTTAAGGAGGTGGGGCTAAGCCATGCCTATCCGCCCAGTACTAAACTCAGAACCAGCAATCGGTTCCCTAGATAAGTTACACTTATATTAGTAATCATTTATCAATCATAAATGTGTAACCTAATATCCTTTCAACTATCAAGTGAAATCTTTAGAATCATTAATCTGTTTCCTAAAACCCAAAAGCTAAGTGTTCTCAGCGAGGCCCTGAAATCCTGAGGTTTTCTTGTGTTGTTGGAACCTGCCTATCTGAACTCCTCACCAACGTGTTGGTAGGACTATTTCTTGATTCTTTTATGGCAGGGTCTCACCAGTAGAGATCTGACCTTGAACTCACAAAGGCATGCCTGCCTGCCTCTGCTTCAGAACGCTGAAATTAAAAGGTACAAGTCCCCACCCAAGCAGAGCTGTCTTTCGTTTTGTAACTATGAAGGGCACTGTACCCAGCTGCCAGCAGAGGGTCACCTATAGCAAGAAGATGAAGATGAAGCCAGACTTTCTTTTCAAACCCTTCACACAGCCGAAACCTCTCTACACTCCCCACCCCACCCCAGAACTCCTCTCTTCATATAGGTAGTAGAATGGCAAATCATCAACGCTTGTTCTCACCTTCACAAAGAGAAGCCCTTCAACTGACACACCTTCTAAGCTGCAAGCATTTCTGTCATTTGTCCCTGGAACTGGAGATGTAGACTAGGTTGCCCTCAAACTCAGATACAGGCTTAAAGCATGACACGTTGCTCAGCGTCACCGTGTACGGCATCATCATACTAATTCTGTATTATTCTGGTGCCATGCTTGCTTTTAAAATGTCAAGTCTCTTTGACTTCATGTTTAAGAAGCTCTCACCCCCATGCTGAAGATTGCTAACATATTTTCTTTTTCCCTCCTCACATCTTTGAAAATTATGTTTATGGTTCTTGTTTGCTTTCAGACCCTCAGGCAATAGACAGGTGCTTAATTTAAGTATCAAAAAGAGCTCACCTCCAAGTTCTCCCAGCATCCCCGAGTCTCTACCTAGCATACCCTACCCCTAACTCTTCTTTTTTACATAATGCGACAGACATTTCCACCCCTTTCTCTTCCCTCCCTTTCCATGGAGACCTTCCCTGGGGCCAGTGAACTCGCCTGCCTGAGATCACCTTCCCAATAAAACTGCATTTGGCTTGAAATGGCTCATTTCTCTGGCAGACAAATAACCTACCAGTTATGATACATTATGATACACAGATTTATGATTTATGCTCAATATCCTCAACCTTTTTACTGATTTTGTGAGAACATTCATTTTGGATCTGCTTTCTATGTGTACAGATTCAGCACTGTGAACTCAAGTCATGTTGACAAACAGCTCTCCATAGCTCACAATGTTTCCAAAATTACACCAATCTAACTTTGATTCTAAGCCTTTTCTCATAATTTAATACTTCTGTACAGCACAGGATCCACATTTCTCACATCTGGATTAACTGTGCGCAGCAACCTCAAAGGTCTTTCGAGGACCAGAATTGTATATATTCAGACAGAATTTGGATGCAGAAACAAAGGTGTCTTACTGCTCCTCTATTGGACAAGATGGTACTAGATGAAGGGAAATGGAGCAGCTATAATGGCTGCATTTACTCTCGGTGTAAGTAAGTAGCCACTGTCAGAAGCCATGTGCAGCTTACGGCTGCCTGAGACAAATGAAAATATTACCTGTGAGGAGTCCTACATCAAGGTGACCAATCGTCAAGAAGCTCACTAATGTCCCATAGCAAAGAACATGGCTCCTTTACTACAGCAGCTGTCTTCAACTCCCAACATCCCGAACTCTGCTGCCTTACGTACTTCCCCTCAGACTAACCGTTCCCAGCATATACTTCTTCAAGCAATACTTTTATAGTTACTACTTTCCGAGAGATTCTCTGGGGTTATCCTCTTCAGAGCAGTAGTATTTAAAGTCCAATTCCTGGCTCAGGTATTTCTTACTAGGCATGTGATCTAATTCTTCGATTTCTCATTTGGAGAGGATAACATGTTCCTGTAGACAGGTCTTCAGGAAAAGTCATCACCATGTTGAAAGGGCAATGGCCCGAGCAAGCTCCACCATAGGAGTTCATTAACTCTGCCACATTTACCACTCTGCATAAACCTCAACACAGCCACAATTTACCTCCAGATTCTACCCGATTTGATACTACCACAGACTATGGTGAACTTGTCTGTTACCTGTCCAAGCGTGTGTGTGTGTGTGTGTGTGTGTGTGTGTGTGTGTGTGTGTGTGTGTGTGTGTGTGTGTGTGTGTGTGTGTTGGGGAAGAAAAAGATAAGTTTATCTCTTACTACAATGACAATTCAAGGTGGGAAGAAAAAAGTTTGGGAATTGGGTTAGTTGTGCATGGCCTAAAGTCTAAACTACGAATATCATGCTACTTTGTAAATGAGTGAACCATGGAAAAACCAGGTCTAAGATGTGGATAGGCAGCAGTGTCTTCCTGACCTAGAAAAGGAAGGTCCTCCCCTGCCTGAAATTAAAGGGGAGAGGCACAATCCTATGATTTCAATAGAATAGACTTTGAGGTCTTTCAATTACTAATGCCAAAGGCTGGAAAGCAAAACCCTGAAGCCAGAGCTGAAGCTGTGCAGGGTTGGGGGCAGGTCAGTGCCATTAACACACTTATGCCTGCTAACAAGTACTTTAATAAGATGTCCTAGGACAGAGGAATGAAACTCTGATTTGCAAACAAAAGACACTTTTCAAATGAAGCTTGCTGTAACCCTCCTGCTATTTTATAGCACCAATATACACCAACACCAAACATAACCAAAAAGTCATACCATGTGTTAAATGGGAAGAAAGAAGTGATTGGGAAAAGACGACAAAGCCAAGGACAAGGTATATTTTGTACTCAACAGCTCATTAATTTTAAGTGTCGTGGGAACCTGCCAGTTTTATTCCTCCAAGTAATTATCTTTTGTCTTAATTTGTAAGATTTTCAAGAAAGGATGAGAAAAGAAAGAGAGGTTAAAAAAAAGAAAACTCCACTTTCTGTGAGCATGAGACAGAAAGGCATCGATGTAAAGAAGTTCTTTATACACTGTCCCCAATTAAAAGAAATAATTGGACTAGTATCTTTAGGCACCCATCATAGCGAGCCATATTAGGAAACTGTATTGTCCTGGTATACAAACAGCTTTCCATTAATGAACAGAGACTGATATATTGATTTGTATACACTTACTCTGAATGTTAAATGCTCTATAGACAAGTGTTTTCACACCATAACAAAGTCTTTAAACTCTTAGGTTGATATTTGATTGAAGGTCACTTCATTCTCGAAAGGGAAAGATTTCCATCAAATGAGGAGTAAAAAGAAGTTTCTTTAGCTATGTCTTTGAGTGCAAGGATAAGCTTTGAGGTGGAGAGCTTCATTTCCACGGGGAAATTCACATTTATAGCTCCCGGGGGTCCAACATGAACGGTGCTGTCCATGAGCTCTGTTCAAACCTGGAGCTCTTAGCAGGTTTAAGGTAACCTCTAAAAGGGCTATGTAAATAAAACCGGCACATACAAGGAAAGGTCTCAGATTTGGATTTCCAGTTCCCTGATTTACCAACACATCTAGGCCCAATTCCCTCAAGGATAAACCAGCTGCCTCCCTCATCTGCTGAAGTATTTTGCATCAAGTATATAGAAAGTGTTATGTTCTATGCACATATCACAAGGGTGATCTTTTTTAACGTTCTTGCTACCCTAGCAAAGATGCACATTTGACAAAAAAAAAATTAATTTCTTTTAAAGAGTGCTGACAAAGTCAACAACCTGGTCTCACATCCTATCTTAGTAATTACTCCTAATGAGCAGGACAAATGCCAGTAGGCAAGTAGTTATTAGGTGTGTAGTAAAAGAGCGTGTCTGATATCTGTTACTCCACCTTTTGAGACTACTCCCTGTCTCACATGCAAGCTGATGCGAATGATTAAGAAGTCCAGAACAGGGCTGGGGAGATGGCTCAGTGGTTAAGGGCACCCGACTACTCTTCCAGAGGTCCTGAGTTCAATTCCTAGCAACCACATGGTGGCTCACAACCATCTGTAAAGAAATCCGATGCCCTCTTCTGGTGTGTCTGAAGACAGCTCCAGTGTACTCATATATAATAAATGAATAAATCTTTAAAAAAATCTTTAAAAAAAGAAGTAGTCCAGAACGGGTACCCTGAAACCTGGGCCTGCCTGCAGAAGAACAGCAGGTGAGCTGGAAAGAATAGACACAGAAACCTTTAGGACTGAACAGATACAGGTCAAGTTAACAAGAACAACATCCCTGACAAATACCACTCCTTTAACTAAGGTAGAGGAAGAGTCGCTGTAGAGGAAAACATTGAGTGTACTACAGGAAGTAAAGAGACCCACGATAAGCTTGTGATACAAAGCCAGGCATTTAATGTTAGCGTCTTCGTGTTATTGCAAGGTGTCCTGACCTGAGCAAGGCACTGGCCCCAGCAATTGGCTGACTTGTTACTGTACAGATGCTGTGCTCCCCTGGACGCAATTCAATGTTGAGCTTCCACTGTTGGAAACAACGGGACAGTCGGCCGCCCTGTGGAAACTTCAGGAGGACGTCACTGCAGCATGTGGGTACTCTAACTTGGTTTGCCTTGGCCAGAAACAACCCAGTAGCTCAGTTGAGCACCCAGGCTAACTAAAAGCAGGCAGACTAGTAAGGACAGTTCCTTTGCTCATCATTATTAGAGCCATCATCAAGCCAAAATGATTCACCCTGATCAAGTTACTGTATCAGCAACACCAGACTGGGATGGCATCTCACTCAAAAGATAGTTATTCTAAGAGGGGAGAAATGTGTGTGGTTTGGTTTGTATTAATTATCCTTCTGCCCACAACACACAAGGCCGTGTTCTACAGCTCTAACTGGCCTGGAACTTACAATGCTGCCTTAGTCTCTCAAGTGCTCTTGTGTGCTCAAGAGCCTATATACAAGAATTAATGTATGGAAAACTTCTAACATCACCATTTGCTTTCCACTGTCCAAAGATCTAAAAATGGGAATATATTATGGGCAATGATGTAAGATAACTATAGAGCAGGATATATTAGTCATTTGAATATATTTGTTACCAATGTTACAAGTAACTCATGATATCAAATTTTAATGGTTCTTAATATAATTTTGTATAGTCAGGACCACAGAAACACCATAAACCAAATTGAACGGTTTGTCCCTGTTTCCTGGTCCTGATGAGCCCTGGCCTGGACAGCCATTTCAAAGTATTAGCCTTCAACAAAATACCAAAACGACCATAGGGAGGACCTGCTGTGCAAAAAGACTCCTGCATTTCACTCAAGAAAACAGGTAAGACTCATACATTATTCACAAAAGGGGTGGAGCATTAACTTGCAAAGAACAGATTAATAGTGATTCTACAGTTCGGGATTTTATAAAACTTCACATTCAAGAGATAATGTGTTCTAGAAGGGCAACACAACTGAGGTAATGATAAGAATTCTGGCTCACCTTGAACTTAAATAAATAATCACAACACTGAAATGTGGAGAAAGACACTGAAATGTGGCCATCTATAATGTAAGACAAAGGATAAATAACATTTTCGGAACAAAAATGCAAACCCAGAAAAAAATGGCTTTCAAAATGCAGAGGACTCAATAAAATCCACATACACACATGGAGAGTTCAGTGGTAGAATGCTTGCCTAGAACAAGGCAGAGTTCAATCCACGGTCTGGCTAAAACAAAACAGGCAGAAGCCTAAGTAATTCTTAGGCAGGAGATGTGATGGCATCTGCCTATTATTCCAAGCTGTTGGCAGATAAAGGCAGGAGAATCAGAGTTCAAGGCAGCCTACAAATAAGGTACCCTCAAAGCCCTGGGTTACATGCACAGGCAGGACATGCACCTGTCAACTGCACACTGGTACTTCTTGGGGCTGACGTAGAGCAGGACAGCTACCAAGGCCATTGTTATCAGCAATAACAATGGCAAACAGATTCCCTGTTCCAGGCTCATATGGACAAGAGCAACATCAGCCTCCTGAACCCCCAATGCCATCCATGATGCAAGGCCAATTTCTGGACCCAGTGTACGTTAAAGTACTTTGGTTTTGGCCAGAAACTTGCCTGGATGAACTAGAGAAGCTGGTAGAGAAACAAAGGCAAACCATGGGTCAGGTACAGTTTGTCTTCATGGTGGTCCCCACTAAGAACAATGTGACAGTCACTGCCTTATAGTTACTGGGTCTGACGCATGTTAAACAGCATGTGATGCAGCCTCCCAATTCTGTCTTTAAGGGAATATGCAATAACAGAGGTGTATCTGAGACAGGAAGAACTGGCTTTAATGGACTAAACTTCAAGGCTGTTCAAATAAACACTGAGAATCCATCAGACAATGTTTATCCAGGTTGACAAGTGATTTTCAAAAAAACTTTTTATGCCTTTGGGAATAGCAAGACTTGAATAACTGAAGATTGTCCTTAAGGCAGGTCCAAAAAAAGCTGCAATTACGCAGTTTCGAGCAGATTAGTAACCATCAAGTGTATAATATTCATATTAAAAACACACTGAAAGACGGTATACAGTAAAATACAATGTGCTTCTTCTACCTGTCAGGGTATTTTGGTTAGGGACTTAGGACAATCCTAAGGCATAAGAACACAAAATAAGAGCCGCCTTCAACTTGTTTAAAATCAAACCAAGATCCAGGCACATTATTTAGTCTCAGATGGTTCTATTTGTTGTAGTTTTAAATTACACATCTTGTAACTCACTCACAGAGCTCTCCTCCACCCCAGGAGGAGCCCCATAACCTGAAACTTCTTTCCACAACTGTACCTCTTCTTTGAATCAAGTGTTTTGGAACAAAAATTGTGGCCTCAATAAATCAATACCTGGCAGTGTCATGTGGCTACAAGAAAGTACCAGAGCAAGAAGAGGCTCTCCCTGTCCCCGTGTACTCCCTTAGGAGCTGTCAAAACAACACCACCAACAACAAACAATCTGGGATCCCCACACTGACTGAGTGTGCGCTTGGGAGCATGAGATCCCAACCTGGAAATCAGAGGGTTACGCTGGCAGCAACTCCAGGAGACCTGCATTTTACACCTCACAAAGCAGTTGAGGTACGGTAGAGAATGTCAGGACTCAGCAGTGCCTGCGAATCCTCAGATAATTCTCAGTACATGCCAAGGCATTGAGGCACATAAACTTAGAAATCTCTTATCCAATCTAGGAAGTCCAGATTTTTGACCCATTATGGGACAGAGGCAAATGTGGTATATCCAAACAAACAAAACCTAAGGACAGGACAGGTGGCATCTTTCAAAGAACCATCTAAGGAGACAATTTTAGAAGTGGCTTGGCTCATAAAGCATATTTTAGTTACAAGTGGTCTGTTAACAAACAATGCCGCAAATGTGGTGGGGTGTTAGGAAGAACTGCTCCTCCTTCAACCTATAGTCGTTTGCCTTACCAGGCAATGCGTAACTGCCACATGCTGGAGAGAGATGCAGAGGTTGTCTCATGGCCACCTGCTATTGGACCAGCATTCGGCCAGGCAAAGACCCTGGCCCTGCTTCTCAAAAGGACCACCACTCCAGATAGAGGGGGGATGACAATACATGAATACAGGACGCTGGTCCAACCGTTTGCCTTTTAGTCGACATATATGCACTTGGTATAAATCTGAAAGCAATTAATTCATTCCTCCTGAGAAATAGCCACTTGCAGAGAATGATGTACAGAGAACAGAATAATCCTTCCCGGTTTCTTTAAAGGAAGAAAGAAGACATTTGACTAATTTAACTAATGAACTCCCACCAAGTTATTCTGTAGAAGGTCACAAAGGGTTTGCCAAGGCAACAATATTGAGGAAAAGCCAAATTCATCACAAACTCATCAATTCCTCATCTACTCCACTTAACACTACGTGTTAAAACAGGAAAAGAATAAAACAATTAGGAATACTTTCCAAACTCTAAAAAATTCTAAATTTTAACTTTTATAATAAAGACATACTTAGTAATTTGATTTTATTATATATTTCCACTGTTCACATCATCTTTGAGTATATATGAAATATTACTTTAGAAACAGATAAGCTATCGAAATGAAAATCCCTGGAGTCACTATTTGTTATGATAACCCTTAAGTTGCAACCAAAGAATCAGGTGATGCTGTCTGTACAAGTCATTCCAAACTGTGTATTTTACCCAGTAAGCCCCTTTCAATTAGGATATCCTATAGCTTATGAAGTACTTGTGAGCTGCGCACTTGTGCAATGTTTTCATAATAAAGCCTCTGTCACAGACAGCTGAATCCTGCAGGATGTTAGGGCCCAGATTCTTAATCTAAGATTGCTGACCCGCTCATCCCTAAGAAGAGGTGCAAAGACACCTGGCTGTTCTCTCTAGCCAGTACACAAGAGACTTGTGTCCAACAGTCACTCCAGAACTCCACTTCCACAGACACAGTCAATCAGGAAAAGGGACTGTCTGTTCAGGTACCAGATTTTTTAAAAATAAAAGTAAAGATAAAACTCTTCTGCACTAAACTGTGTTCCCTGCCTTTATCTCTGCATCCCAGTGAGTTTATCCATCCACGCAGATCACAAATGTCTCAACACTAGAGCATACAAAGAGAGCTGACAAGAAAACCAATAGAAACGTGTGAAAAGCAGCATGCTTGCCCCAATTTGTCTCTTACAAGAGTCAACAAATCTGAGGGATCATCTGGTACACAGTGACAAGAATCTTACCCAGCATCTTCCTGCTAGAAAAAATTCTAAGTGAGCATGTGAAGCCTTACACTAGCTTTCCTTTTTCACTTCATCCATGAGGGGACCAGGGCTGCCCTCAGTATTTCTGCTGTCAATACCCAATGCATCTGTCTGACTAAGCAGGTAATAATCCCTTAGACTTCCCTGATTCTTGCACTGTCACAGCCCATCAGGTCCTTGCAAGGAGGCACACGACTGCATGTTTGAAATCCCAGGCTCTTATCGGTGCACTCTTGGGTAGAATCCCACAGCCCTCTCACCCCTTACAATTCACCCACGCACTGGAACCTGAATGGCTACTGAAAGCAGCTATCTCAGTCATTGTTTCCATGATGGAGCCTAGACAATGGATCTGTGGGTAAAACACTTCTTATCCCACAATACAAGCTGACTGGCCAAGTTCACTCAACAGGACACAGAGAAGGGTATGGAACTCTGATTCCACAGTTTTGCTCTGACCTACATTCATGTGTGATATAATAATAATAAAAAATTATAAAGACTTCCGGAAGATTACACCTACAGGTTAACATACTATCATTTGATTACAGCTACAAGTTAACACACTTTTATTTTATCAACCTTTAAATTTTGGTGCCCCTTTGTATTGGATACATATTCCTAACTAAAACTTGTATATTTATGTATCTCTCTGTAACGTAACACACACACACACACACACACACACACACACACACACACACACACACACACACACACACACACACACACACACATTAAGCAGAGGGGGCAAATAACTGGGTTCAAGGCCAGACTGGATAGAGAGTGAGTTCTGGGATGGCCTGGGCTATACAGATAAACTCTGATCACAAAAGTCTGTCTTGTTAACCATCATTCAATTTTCCTTCTTCTAACCCCTGATATCTGTACTTCCTAGGACATTTCTAATCATTTAGATTACACAATCACATAGAATATCTTCATTTTCATCTAGAATACTTTTGGCCTGAAGTACTAAGGTCGTTATTCATTAAGAGTCTAGTACCTGAATTACCCTTTAAATTTAAAAAAAAAAAAAAAAAAAAAAAAATCTGTCTGAAACCCTTCAAATTTTTTCTCAGCTTTCACCCAAAGCCTGGCTCACAATATCCCTTATAAGCCTCAACAGTGAACCTACCATGCCCGTTGTGTACATGCTTATGGGATTTTCCTTTCCTGGGGGTTGACTGGCACGAAGATGAAGCATTGTTGGTGGCTGTTTTGACATCTTCTGTCTCATCATCTTCCTCCTCGACATCCTCCTCATCCTGAGAGCTTCCAAAATATACCATACTGTTGGGCAGCGCAGGAGAACCTGATGGGTTAACATATGTAGTTCATCAAAACCAATCTTGACATCCACCCCTTCCAGAAGGAGTAATGCAAAGGGGATAGGACCCTAATTGCATGCTGATCGCATAAAACAAAACCATTCACCACTGCTAGGTGCTACCACTTCTTACATTTATTTTCCCGCATGAAGAATAACCTAACCCAATTTATATCCTTTACCACTTTCAAACAAAAATCCCCCAGAAGGACATAAAAACATAAGAATCTTATCTTATTCCCACAGAAAACAGACCACAAACAGCAGCGAGGAATGAATGACTCAATGTGAGTAAAAGGAAAACACCACCCATGTTAAATGCACGTGCATTTATATTAAAACTTGGAAATAAGAGAGAAACAAATCAATTATTGATGAGGGAGGAAGAGGGAACTGAACTGCCTTTTTAAGATCACTCTATTATCTTAGTATAATGGTCAGGTGTAGACTTTGCCCTCCCTCCACAACACCTTAAATATTTACAAATAACTCTGAAGTTATATAGTAGAATGAATATATATAATATTAAAATAAGTTCCTTGGGCTAGAGACATAGCTCAGTAGTTAAGCAATCTATGCAGAGAACCACACTCCTCCTTTTACATTCTGGCCTCTTTTCTCAGGTATTGCCTTCTTCATAGTAAAAATAAAAAGGAAGGTCACGTCCAATACTTTTCCCTTATAAACATCCTGAGGGAAATACAATGTAAAAATTGGTATACTTTCTGGAACCAGAAGCTATTAAAAAAAAAAAAGCAAAGATAACAACCTTGGGTTCTTTCCCCATTACCCAGCACCAAGTACCAGCAGATAACATTTGGATAACTTCCTCATGAATATCACAAAAGGAAATCTCAGCTCAATGGCCAAAAGCATCTGCTACTCTTACACAGACCCAAGTTCTATTTGCAGCATACTATACTGAGGCTGGCAACATTTCTTTAAGGATGTGGTTGCCTCTCATGGACTCCAGGAGCACTAGGCACTCAAATGATGCCCAGACGTATGCCCCAAATAAACAAGGCTTCCTTTGTTCCTAACTTGCAAACCGCAAAAGGAATAACTAGGCAAATTGCCTTCCTCTTTTCTTTGCTTAAAAACATTCCTAATTAACACCAATAGTCAAATTCCCAAGTGCTGGAGGCAGGAGGGCCATCATGGGCTGGTTCAAAGCCATCATAGGCTACATGAAATCCGGGGGAAGAGGATAGAGGAGCTGGAGGTTAGGGGAATGGATGGGATGATGAACCACTGCACTCCAATTAAATTATCTGACATTTACTTTTGCAACCTAATGCCAGAGGGATGCAGGCTACCAAAAGACCCCAGTGAAGCTGCATGTGGCCGGACAAAAGTTATTCCTGGCTTTGCTTTGGATTTTGTTTGTTTGTTTTGTTTTGTTTTGTTTTGACCTTTTCTCAATATCACTTAGAATCAGATTCTTGACTGGAGGAAGATTCTGAAATCTGACACTGGCTTTGAAGAGCCACTTCTCAAATAAGAGTAAAGAAAGTGAGATAAAAAATAGTAATAATAATAGAAAATAGCCACATTTCCTGTGCTGCTAGTCCTACACAGCTCTACACCAGGGGCTTCTTAGAAACTTGGCCTCCAGCTGCAGATTTCAGCCACTAGCAGTGACAAGACATCAAGGGATCCAGACATCAGCCTCCCCTCTATCAACCACCCTTTCAATTACCACAAGAGAGCCCCCTTAAGTTGGATATAGCCTGCATTTCAGGACAGTACTAATACTTCCTTGTTTAGGATAAGGCACTCAGGAACACCGAGCATCTCATATAGAAAGCAGACACAGACTTCTTCATTACGGGTTGGCCCTTGAATCTGTGAGTGTCATTAACCTCTCTGTCAGACTGACATAAGAAACACTAGTCTTGCGATGCATTCTCCCCTCCGAAACTAGGAATCTCGTCCTGAATCTTGCTGCCCTGCTCATCTGCAAGTTAACAACCTGGTAACCAGACCAAAAACTCCACTCCAGAATGACCTGAAATATCCATAAAGAGCTAAACAGTCAAGGCATGTCTGAAGATACGCAGTTCAGAAAAGTACTCTCCTTTCCTACTTACTGACCTAGGACAAGTCTGGGTCTCTCTTTTACAGGCAAAATGTTTAGAGGAGTAATCTCAGAAAACAAATTTCAAATGGTCAATGCAGGCATGAATCCATACCACTGGTGCTAAGGAAAATCATTCATTCTTCAGTACAAAAAGGCCCATCCCTTCCTGAGCAAGAACTTTGTTTCATTATAAACCTTTTATATATAAACCTTGTGGATCGAGGCACATGGGGGAGGGAACTGAGAACAGGGAGGCAAATCTGGGAGAAAGGCAATTCCTAACAAAAATGTTCTGGTGATGACAATGGTGGTGGTGAGCGAATTCCTCCCAGGGCAGGACTCGCTCACTGCAAAGGTACAGCAATGACACTGGGAACAAGACAGGCATAAGACAAGCAATTCTCAGAGTGGCATCTTGTGATGACACAAACAACGCCCTTTTTAGTACATTAACTAGTTAGTGAGAGGTGCTAATTTAACACTCAAAATTATCTCTGCTCTCCCTCACAGCCATGCATTTGAGATAACCTTGAAGGAGAATGTTTTGGAGGCTTAGGTGTGTAGGGAGGGGAGTGGTTACTTTTCTGCGGAGCAAGGAAGTGATTCATATTCAATGATTATAAATAGCAGCCGCTAAAATTACACCAGCCACGTATTTCTCTCCTGATTATTCAAGTGCATTATCATATTTGTTCTTTAAAGCTTTGGATCAGATAGAAGGAATGGGGACTACAGAATGCTTCTGTGCTTTGCCAAAGTTGTATTTCATTACTTTTTAAAATTAGCTGGCAATGTCTCCACAGTATTTACTGAAGTACAAATCAAATGTTTTCATCTGGACAAAAATCAAACTGTGGTATGTCACAACCACAGCAAAGATTATTTTAATCCAAAAGCTAACTTTTTCTAATTTGGGCTTTGGTTTCTGTAAAGTGGGATTTTTTTTTTCCCTCTTGTGAATCCTCAACGGTTGAGCCCTCCTTAGCTATCATCATCCCCTCCCCCAACAATTCTTAACGCTAGCAAGCAAACATAGCTTGCTGCTCTTAGAAGACCCTTTGTTTTTTCCCCCATTTTACAAAAAGGCTTCCTTTGTATAGTCATTTAGGTGACCTAGTTAACATTAACAGGGAGTGCCCAATGACTTGCCATACGTCATGGCTCCATAAAACCAGAAGCTCTAAGAAACGACAATAACTACAGAGATTACCCAATGGATATGCATGCCACTCTGCTCCACACGCTTCTACGTTTACTCCAACATTGAAACCTACGATGCAGAAGGTCCTTTAAAAGAAGATGGGGCAATTTCCAGTTCAATTTTTACAATCCCCGGGGGGCAATTCTCCACCAAGTCACACATCTTCTACATGCTATTGGTTTTCTTTAAAGTGATTTATGATCATATTCTAGATGATTTTTCTCCATTTTACAGCAGTGATTTAAATTGAAAAATTGTTCAAGTACGAATGAGACATCACCAGATATGTGGGGTAGGGGGTTTGCTTATCCAAATGAAAACACACCCTTAATGATAAAGGAACTGCCTGTCACTCATGGCCATGCCAGCCATGAAGATGGTCTCCATGGCATCCAGAGCTTAAGCAAGAAGCCCTGGATAGGGTTAGGGTTAGGGGTTAGGGGTTAGGGTTAAATAAATAGCTGAAATAAATAGATCTTTTTTTTTTTTTAAAAAAGTAATAGATTGCTACAGAACTCATAAACCTGTTTAAGACTTTTGAGGAAAACGGCATGGACTTCCTGAACTTAAGGTTCCTCTTAGGCAGTGCCCTAAATGCATCTTCACTGGGTGCTGTCTATCTAACTGTCATATTGCAAATTCCTTGCATGAGGCCTGGGTTCTATCTCCAGGTCCTGAAAGACAAGGGGTTCAGCACTAAGAGCAATGAGCACCATTTCCTCCCTCATAGCAGACAGGCTGAGGTAGTAGCACTTTTCCCCAATGGCCTGTGTACAGTAGCTCCACACACAGGCAGAAATCACTCTAGAACATGCCTCACAAAAGGAACCTTAAAAGCCTTGTCTCATCTCCAAAAACTATTCCCATTTGGCTCAAAAAGTTCAACCATCAATGCCATCAACTGAGTGAGAATATGTATATACACAAGCATGTGTACACACACACACACACACACACACACACACAGAGAGAGAGAGAGAGAGAGAGAGAGAACAGAGACATACAGACAGACAGACTGTTCCTATAAGTCGTCTTTGGGTTTTTAATGCTAACGGAATGGACAACCAACACCACACAATAGCTATGATGGTGTTCAGCCAGAATAGCTCTACCCACAAGACTGAGAATTAGAAATAAGTTAGATTTTCCAACTTCCAATTACTATACACCATCAAGTCTGAACATGATTTATGCAAAGCCTTTTCAGACTCCCACAGACAATAAACAGTTTCCTACAGGGCACAGGCACAAGCGGCTTCAGAACAGCACAGAGGCTAAAATCTACTGTAGCAGCAAGGATTCTGGCCAACACAACAGCAATGCTAGCACTGAGAGATTTCCACTGTACGTACTGTCCCCTGCCCTCACAGACCTTTTCCCAATGAATTCCAGAGGCACAACAAACACTACAAGCTTCTCCAGCCACTGAGGCATCAGAGACATATACCACTGAGACAAGGCCAGCCGCCTGGCAAGGAGAATGGGTTTTAATTTCTTGCAAAGCATACATGGTCAGACAGAGGCCAGCTGGCCCAAAGCCACACTGAACATCAAGAGTCAAGGTCACATGGCAATTATAAAAGAGTCATCCTTCAAAGATCAAGAAATTCAAGATTCCGGATTCCTTCATTATTAGCAAAGAAACTATCCTAGCAAACAAATTACTGCATCAGCAGAACTAAGACATTAGGTAAGCACAGAATGTCAGACCAGCGTGAGGGCAAACGGAATAGAAGAAGTCAGCAAAGAAGGTTGAAATCCATTGATAGAGTTTCTATGCTCAGAAACTAAGGTAGAATATGTCATAGAAATGACCCCAAACTCAGGATCGCTCTAAGACAGCTTGTCTTCTTCCCAAAAACTATTCCCACTTTGCTTAAGATAGTTCACTAGTGGGGTTGGGGATTTAGCTCAGTGGTAGAGCGCTTGCCTAGCAAGCGCAAGGCCCTGAGTTCGGTCCCCAGCTCCGGAAAAAAAAAAAAAAAAAAAAAAAAAAAAAAAAAAAAAGATAGTTCACTAGTAGCAACCTCAATGTTCTTGCAATTGGGAGATTAATTACTTTCTTGCAGATAATTTCCTATTATTATGGTGACTGCTAAATCATGACAGACTTGCCCTGCTTACAACCCTCCTTCTCAACATTCAAGGCCAGTGATAGAACAAAGATGTAGTAAATGGACGCCTTCCAGGGAGGGGCAGGCATTGTCTGCAGATAAAATGCTACTGGTTGGCTTCCTCCCATCACCTAGACAGTGTATCTGAGAATGCTTTTGAGATTGCCCAGACTGATCTCCAATCTAACCCTGTCTTCTCTGCCACTTCTGTAAAATCAAGGTAAAAACAGCGGATAAATATGCTTAGATGCCTGCCTCTCAGGCAATCACTGGGTCCGTTTCACAGTCATTACCTCTAGTTTAACTTCTACCAACTCTGACTACAGAAACCAGAATGCCCACTTTACACATGAAGAAACAAGCTGAGAGGAGTTTACGTCAACAACAATCCACAGACAGCTTTATTCCTGAGGCTCAAACTAACCTAGTTCCCTGTGGCCTCAATCATGTTTCTGAAGCACTCACTGCCAGGACCATCTTCCTAATTCACTCAAAACCTAGAGACCTGTCCAAATCCTAACTTAATTCGCTTTACCCTTTGGCCTTCCGAATAAGCAGCCCTGATCCACCCACCACACACAAATCCCTTGCAGAGATTTCTGAAGAATTCCTCCCCAGTCCCAGAACCTTCCAGGAAAGGCTTCTGATATCTGACAAAAGCCCACTTAAATATGTCTCCTTCCCTATGTTAATCCCTATGACGGAAGGTGCAGCCCTTCCCTGCCACGTCCACACGCCCTTTACCATCCAGTCTGTTTTACCTAAGTGCCCAAGCTGCTTTCTGCATGTCCGCTGTAGAAGGTAAGTTCAATAAAGACTGGAGGAATTAGCCGGCAGGGGAGTGACAGCAGAGAGTGGAAGATTCCAAAAGACAGACAGGGGAAATAAGGCAGACAGGCCCCAGAGAAAACAACTTTGCTTCACAATGGCTAAATTAGAATGTGTACAGGGAACTCCCCCTTCACACCCCCAAGACATCGTTCACTGGGCAGAGCTGGGAGGCTGCACTGTGACAGCCATGGTCATAAGAATGAACTGAGTGCTATGTATGGTTCCTCAGTCTCCTCTGGGGATCCCCCATGCTTTGCAGGGCCCCCAAAACAGACAATGTAAATAAGAGAATCACTTAAACCACTATTGCTCTACTGAATTAGGCTCATTTAAATCTCTTAATAATTAGAGTCAGAACAAAGAGAGGAAGACAGAACTCATTAAGAATAACGAGACTGGCGACAGGAAATGCAGCAACGATACTGGGTTGCTACTCACAGTACACATGCAAGCTCTCGTCCCCACATGTACCCTTGAAAGAGACTAATTACGCCTCTGGCAAAAAAACATGCCAAGCCCTTCACAGCAGCTATTTAAAGATATATGCACAGCAGGCCAACATTTCAGGTCCTGCTCCACTTGCTCATTATTACACTCCACTTCCTTAAGAAGCAAGTTCTAGGGAATGGCAGTAAGTACAGGAGGGAAACGAGTCTTTCTAGTTTGGCTGACAGTCCCTCAATGTCTTGAGACTGGAAGGTTTTAACTTTCTAAAGCTTTTCAACTGAAATGACTCCATGGTATTTATATTAACTACAGAATACCTAACCTGAATTGATAGGATCTGAGCAATAAGGATTTGGTTTATACCTGGTGTGTTCAAGAAGAGAGCTCATCATCTTTGGCTCTTGTTTCATCATTGATAGGTAATAAACAAGGTTTGAAGAATCTAATCATTGCCTTTCCCATGGCACAGGTAAGTCTCTTTAATATTCCAAACTACTTAAAAAAAAATACCTGAAAGCCTACATAAACAACAAAACTTTGGCCAAAAATATGCCTTCCATGTCTTTTATTTATCACAGACTTTACTATTCACAAAGTTGGGCGCTCCATACTTCCTTCTTGCTCCTCTCAGCACCATAAGCAGGCAGCTCACGCTACCTGTATCTCCATTTTCAGAGAACAAAATAACCTCTCTATTCTGAGAGTGGCTGCGGGTGAACATGCACAGTAAAGGAGAAAAGAGCAGGTTCTCTCCTACTGTCCAAGGGGGAAATGAGAAACAGAACACAGGAGGCAGGCAGACAGGCAGACAAGAAAGCAGGACTAAAAACAATAAAAGGTTTCCAAACTAAAACTGTTAAGACTGCCAAAAAGTGTTACAGATCTTACTTACAGTTGTTCGTAACAGCCAAACTCACAATGTGAATTATAATTAGACAAATTCAATGACTTCAACAAAATTCAATAAATTACTACCTTAAGAAATTTTAAGTCTATGGGTAAACAGGTTTGCTTATAAAAAAATTAAAAGGAAAAAAACAAAAAAGAGAAATGGAAAAAACTATTTTTAAAAAACATTACCAAAAAAAAAAAAAAAAAAAAAAGAGTAAAAAGACACTTTCATGATGCATTAAAAAGTTTAACAGTTTTTGTAACTTAAAATTCAAATACAATTTAGTAAAGGAACACATTATAAAAATAATCTACACAACCCATACATTCATCAAAATTCAATTTTCCATTTCTTTTTCTAATAATGCTTCCCTCCACCCAGGATCCAAACAGGCAAGGTACATCATTCATCCTCCAGAGTGCACACTCTTTATACGGGGTCTAAACAGGCAAGGTACATCATTCATCCTCCAGAGTGCACACTCTTTATACGGCGTCTAAACAGGCAAGGTACATCATTCATCCTCCAGAGTGCACACTCTTTATACGGCGTCTAAACAGGCAAGGTACATCATTCATCCTCCAGAGTGCACACTCTTTATACGGGGTCTAAACAGGCAAGGTACATCATTCATCCTCCAGAGTGCACACTCTTTATCTGGCGTCTAAACAGGCAAGGTACATCATTCATCCTCCAGAGTGCACACTCTTTATCTGGCGTCTAAACAGGCAAGGTACATCATTCATCCTCCAGAGTGCACACTCTTTATACTGGGTCTAAACAGGCAAGGTACATCATTCATCCTCCAGAGTGCACACTCTTTATCACGGGGTCCCTAAACAGGCAAACAGGCAAAAACATCATTCATCCTCCAGAGTGCACACTCTTTATACGGCGTCTAAACAGGCAAGGTACATCATTCATCCTCCAGAGTGCACACTCTTTATACGGCGTCTAAACAGGCAAGGTACATCATTCATCCTCCAGAGTGCACACTCTTTATACGGCGTCTAAACAGGCAAGGTACATCATTCATCCTCCAGAGTGCACACTCTTTATACGGGGTCTAAACAGGCAAGGTACATCATTCATCCTCCAGAGTGCACACTCTTTATACGGGGTCTAAACAGGCAAGGTACATCATTCATCCTCCAGAGTGTACACTCTTTATACGGGGTCTAAACAGGCAAGGTACATCATTCATCCTCCAGAGTGCACACTCTTTATACGGCGTCTAAACAGGCAAGGTACATCATTCATCCTCCAGAGTGTACACTCTTTATACGGGGTCTAAACTAAGACTTTGAAAACTAAGGTGACTCAGATAGCTCAGATCTAAAATCTGTAGGCGAAGTAGGAAAGGAGTCTAGTAAGAATCCACAGGGTACACCAAATTTCATTTGAAGCTCTACAGCAAAGGTGTCTGAGTATAAGTTGGGTCTCTTAAGTCTTTAATGTGTGCTTGGTAATTTTATCCAGGTTAACTTTACTGTGTAACCCTGACCAACCATGGAGAACAGAGGAAAGAGGATTTTTAAAACACTGCAAGTACACAAAAACACAGGTTCTGCTACGCTTGTTGTCGTTCAGAAAATCCCTTTTAAAAAATTACAACATTCTTGTTAATGTTCACATAACTAATCCCCACGACCTCAAAACAAATTTCTGTTTTCTTAACACCAAAATAACTTTCCTAGCTAGTTCTTTACACATATAATACCAGAACCTGAGGGGAGGATGGCTGGGGTTGGATTTCTCAGACTTTGAGACAGATCTAGATAACATCAGTTGTTTGTTCCAGGTCATCCAGAACTACATCATTAAGACTTTCTTTCAAAAATACAAAAAGTAGCCAGGTGGTGGTGGTACATGCCTTTAACACTCTGGAGACAAAGGCAGGCCTCTGAGCTAGAGGACAACCAGGGCTACATTGAGAAAACCTGTCTTGAAAAATCAAACAAACAAGAAAGTGGGCTACAAAAATTTCTCCAAATTTAGGAACCCTAGCTACTCTTGTAAACAAAATGGGTTCAAGTCCTAGCACCCAGCACAGTGGCTTACAAGCAACCATCTGTAACTCTAGTCTCTGAGGATACAACATCCTTCTGTCTGCAAACATGTGGTGCACAGGTTTTGCACAAGTAAAACACTCAAACACCAAAATAAAATAAAGTCTAGTTGGCGTACACGTGAAATTGTTTTAAGTATTTCTTAAGTAAAAACACTGGGGGTTGGGGATTTGGCTCAGTGGTAGAGCGCTTGCCTAGGAAGCGCAAGGCCCTGGGTTCAGTCCCCAGCCCCGGAAAAAAGAACCCAAAAAAAAAAAAAAAAACAAAAAAAAAAAAAAAACACTGCAGAAGCAACAGTGGTTCCTGCCATGCCTTTAGCTAGCACACTCAGGAGGTGGAAGCAGGCAGATCTATATGAATCTGAATCCATCTTCATATACACAAAGTCTAGCGTGCCCTACACAGTGATGCTCTTCCTTTAAAAAACAAGCAAACATAAAAACCTGCCCTCAGACCGAACAGCAAACTGATCCGTGAGGACAGTGTTAGTGCCATCTGTACGAAGCTTACCTCGAAGGCAGAGAAAGGTAAGAAAGTCCTCTGTCTTAGGCTTTCTTTTAGAGAGGTCAGAAATGTGAGTAGCTGGCGGGGGCAGCAAAGGCTCCACTGTCTTCACTGGAGTTGTGCTGGGACTGTTCGGCTGAGACTGAGCAAACTTCCTTTGTGCTTGCAGCCTGGGCCTGCAACAACAAAAGAAAATTAAAGCTAAATTAAGCAGAGACCGGAGGATACAGGACCACATGCAGCAATAAAGCCATGACCCAGGAGGAACAAGCTGACAATCTTTCAAGCAAACTCTTACTAATTAAGGCTCTATATCTCTCCCATAAACCACAGCCTGTATAACAGTGCGTTAAAGCCACCTAAGGGGACTGTATTTTATGGAGATATAAAGTATATGCATAGCATGAATGTGTGTAGAAAAGGAACAATCAGTGGGAAAGGGGTAAGATCATTTCAATGCTAGCCTGGAGTCCACAATGTCTCAAGAAACAGCATCCACTTACTTCACAATTTCCTTCCCTTATCCTGTGCTGATGCCTGGTTCCCCTTTATCTGTCCTCTACCTCTAACGAACTAGTGACATACTTCTAACATCCTGAATTCAGTCATAGACTGGGGAGTGTAGATCATTTGCAGAGTTTACGGAGAAGTAGGAAACACAGAGATGGCACAGTTGGAAAACTTATTTTGCTTATTGCCAAATCTAATTCCCAGAACTCATAAAACCGTCATCTGATCTACACTACATTATTTGTTTAAAAAAAATTAAATCCTGCAATTAAAGAGCAAAACAAACAAAAAAAAAAAAAAAACCAGGTATATTATAAACTGTCAGAATGAGAACAAGCTTAGCGTAAGTTCTACTTTCTCTAACGTCGCAGTCTACATCTACTAGATGCACGCTACAGAGATAAGCCGTAGAGCAGGAACACATCTCCAGCAAGCAGTCTCATTATACACTGGCCAGAGCCTTGAGGTAAAGACAGTCGCAGTGAGTGGGTGACGCAAAGACAGGTGAGGAAGCACAGAATGTTGTCTTCTAACAAAGGGGAGGCAGAGGAAAATCCAAAAACCCAGGACTGGTAGGATGACAGATGGGTGTATCCTCCTAGAGGACACTGCCCAGCATGCACGTATGGAGGTAGGACTCCACTTCAATCAACCTCTCCAACAGGTACCTAGCATCTCACACTTCATTATCAATGCAAAAATGCTTTACAGCAAAATAGTTTGGGCGTAAGAGTGGTTAAAAGTCATACTGCAGTGGAGCTTCTGAATTTGAGGAGAATCAACAGGAGTAGCCCACAGACACCAAACACTGGGCTGATGATATAGCTTGCCTAGCAAGGGTAAGGCCAAAGGGCCACTCCCCAGTAGGATATAGCATTAAAGGAAACAAGTAGCATCCTCACTGGTATATAAAGGTGTGTATGGATACAGCTCCCAAAGGAAAGATCTAGGCTAGTATTTCTATCTGGAATTGGGATAAATGCTCAATGTTAGCAACTCGGGTATACAATCCCCCAGGTGGTATAGAAAAACAGAGAAGAAAAAAAGAGCAAAGCCAGTTTTCTGTTTAATTTTTTTATTTTATGAAGAAGTCAGAAGCATGCTAAGTTCTAATAGAAATTGCTGGGTTTGTATTTCAAAAGTCACCTCAGAGATTCAACCACCCTATAAGCAGCAGTTCTACTGTCCTACTAAGCACTTAATTGCAGCCTCACCTTTAAGGCTTACTGAAAGACAAACCAGTATTAGACATGTCTTCAAGAGGCAGGAGAAAACCACACAGCTGCCACAATACTTCACTTATTTATTTAGAAGGCAGACAGTTAACCAAAGCACTTAGAGGTGGGCAAGAATAATAACCCAAAATCCTAGCAAGAAGAAGACTAGGGTAGGCAAGATCAGTCAGAACAATGTAGAGAGCTAGGGAGATGGTTCAGTCAATGTTGCTGCACAAACAAGCATGACGTCTTTCCTGAGTCTGAGCCAACATAGCCATGTAAACATGTTGGACTGAGAACTAGGACTCTGACCTGTAATCCCAGCACGCCAGGAGGCAGAGGCATAGGAATCCTAGGGGCTGACTGTCAGCCAGCCTAACTAAAGTAAAGATATCCAAAGTCTATGAGGGACTCTGTCTCAAATAGTAAAGCAAAGAATGGCACCTAAGGGGCTGGAGAGATGGCTCAGCCGTTAAGGCTAGGTTCACAACCAAAAATATAAGAGCGGCACCAACATTTGACTTTTGGACTCCATATATGAGCACAGGTTCACATATCCAACTGAGCGCGCGCGCGCGCACACACGCACACACACCACAAATTCTCTTTAAAAAAAAAAATCACTGAGAGTATGGAAAGAGAAAAAATACTTTTATAGAAACCAACATGTAAAACATGCTAACATTGGTATTGAGTTAGGGCAGCTCTCAATGCTACCTGACCCTAGTTGTGTTCAGATCTCAAGCACAGCAATGTATAACCAATTGTTTTGAAAGCTAACTAATGGAGAAAAGTCTCATGCATAAAGTCCTTGGGTGAGCCCAAAGGGTCTAGACAGACTCCTTACCTCCTCCTGTCCTTCCCTATCACACAGATGGGGATGAAAGCTTCCTGGGCAGTTTTCCATAAAGAGCCCAGTATGAGAATGAGAACCCCATTTCTAGGTTTCCTCAGCCATCTACAGTACACAATGACCACCTTCCTCCTATGTGTGGCATTCATTTCTACGACAATCCTTACTATAGCATGCATAATAGCAAATCCTGGGTTGTCTGAATTCCACTGCTAACAAAACTTCCTAATAGTCCCCAAACCAAAAACCGTGTGTACACACAAGGGAAGGGAAACCATGCATATCTGGTACCTTCATAAATGTGCATATAAAAACATTTTATTAACTCAATTCTCCAATATTAAACTTGTTAGCTGCTAAATCCAATAATTTAGCTGACATCCCAATTCTAATCAAAGGGGTAAGGAAGATAGAAGGGAGGGTCTGGTCAATTAAAAATAAGAAACTGCTCCTGGCAGATGCAGATGAGCAGCTCCACTCTTTGTGGCAGTGTAGGAGCTGGACCTGACACTTTGCCAACTCCCTGAAAGGTCTATTCAAAAAGGAAAAAAAAATTCTGTGTTTCCATCCCCAAAATAATTACCCACTCTATTCTATCCCTACACACACACACACACACACACACACACACACACACACACACACACACACACACACACACACACACACACACACTCAAAGAAACAAGAGTATGCGCATGTGTGTGTGCACTAGGTCTGTGGGCGGGAGATACCATCCACCAGGGCAGGCTGCCCACCAGATTCAAATGCAAGTTCAGTGGCAGGCAAAACACACAGGATGGCTATAAATGCCCTGCATGATGGAGAGAATATAAACACACCCTCAAGTGAAGCCAGCAAATACCAGCTCACCCGAACTGGGTCAAGAATGCTAGTCCCAAATGGTATTCCTGTAAGCACAATCCCATCTCCTGCTTCCATAGCTAGGTCTGCATGAGACTATAACACAATGACAAAGAGATGGTCACTTGGCTCACAAGGTTTGGCTACACAGAATTCTTTTGCCATCTTGACATCTAGCTACTCATTACAGACATTTTCCAGTGGGTTTGCTTTACATATGAACAGATTAGTTTATGAAAAACAGGATATTAAATATTTGCAGCTCTTAATTAAATTACATAAGAGCTATTTAGAGTGAAAGTTTGTTAAAGCCAGATTTGCCTTGGGGAACCAACCTTCTGGAAAATTCCTTCCCAAGGACTCCTTAAAAGGTTTGGCTTGGTCCAGCAGGCACCAGGAAAAGCCACAACTTGGGCTTTGGCTAAACTAACTTTTATCAATGTGGGCCTTGGTTTTCTCAAAGTAATAGAAATAATAAATCAGGAGCTGGAGCAGGTCAAAGACACTGTCTGAAGAATGGGACATAGCCTACCCATAGCTAAGCAAGGCCACTGCAGTAAAGCGGGGACTTAGCTGATCCTCTGAAAGGGTAATTCCTACAGCGACTCCTCACCTAACACACTCTAGCTGAGAAAGACTCATCTTCTGCCAGTGCCCAGTGGGAAGTTACTGGCACAAGCTGAGGTATGTTTACTAACTGTGCCAGAGGACAGGTTAAAAAAAACAAACAAACAAACCAAAAACACAAAACAAAAAAACAGGGCCACTCTTAGTTTTAAATACAGCATAACAATCTATAAAACTAAGAAGTCAGAAAGCAATCCAATTTTTAAGAAAGAAATCAAACCCTTGGACTTTTTAAATAATGACAATAATATCAACTCTGGTTTTTAATGAATTCTTCACATGAAAAATTAGTAATTACATATATGAACGTGCTGCCTCCTCAAAAGCAAACCTCTAACCATTTTTATAAACACACAGGACAACAGAAAAGTCTTTAATTGTTCGTAGAAAGAAACTATGAGAAAAGAATGTCCACAGAAAGAAACTGAATACATAAAAGATAGGAAGGAACATTTACTGGCATACAAACTCTCAGGCGGTGGTGTGATGTGGAAAGTAATAAATCTTGTATCAAGAAATTTCAAAAACAAAAACAAACAAAACCCAAGTCTTCCTGACATCACAAATTACGATCAAGAAAAGCATTTGACATTGAATTTCTTTGTGTTCTACAAAGCACTCAGGTCCGAAGGGGAAAGAATTATGATTAGCGGACAGTTGGAGTGGCCAATAAAGCCCTTTTGTCAGGCACAAATGCTACATGTCCTAGGTGCCCAGGCAAGGCTGTAAGTCCCACCTCCTCACTGGGATCACACTTAGAGGCCAAAGATTCAAAGGCCCAAGAGAACAAAATCCTAAAGGAAATGGAGTAAATAAGGATTAAGAGTCAAGAACAGCAAATGGAAGAGTCCACTGTAGCCAGGATGTGGCTAAAGAAATTCCTACTGTGTATGGTAGGTACGAGCAAATGATCCCAAGTACTGTTTTAAAAACTTAGCTGTGCCAGTTAAAATGCTCATTTGTCTTTCCTCTCACACTTGACGTGTGACTGCCAGTGGAGTCTTAAAAACCTAGCTAGTTTTTCAATTTTAGGTTACTGAGAACCCAACTAACTGCATGCTGCCAAAAATCCCCTGGCAGCCATCTCCTGGCAAAGAGAATGGTGGGGAAGGAGGAATGAATGACCTTGTGAGGCAAGAATGTTTCCAGGGGGGAAAAAAAGAAACACAAGTGAAGAATCTATAATCTACCACGTGATTCAGTTCATTCACTCTTCTTTATCAATAGAGCTATAAAAAAGCCTGAATGAAAAGTTAATCATACAGTAATACTCAAGATGCAACGGTGTATCAGGTGAAATTCTAAGTCTGCTACAGGGCTGGGATGAAATCAATGGTTTAAAAAAAATTCAAGCTGTAGCAGAATTTCACTTAATGACTCCAGAGAAAATGACTAAGGAGATGCTACTCACAAATGTGCCCCCAGTGAGCCTGGCAGGACAACATTTCATCATCTTCCTCTCACTTTACTTTAAAAGAAAGATGCTACTCACAAATGTGCCCCCAGTGAGCCTGGCAGGACAACATTTCATCATCTTCCTCTCACTTTACTTTAAAAGAAATCATTCATATATATATATGAATGAAAACACACCCCAGACATTTTCATTACCTACTGGAAATATAGTGTGGTGACCACAAAGCACCAACAGATGAGATGACAACCAACTTCTCTAAAAAGGAATTCTGAATTATAACAATCATGCTCTACCGCTGACATTCAGAACATTCATTAACATCAGGTAACAGAAAATAACCTAAAAACTGCAAAAAGCATGATGTGAAGACAGAAATTCCTTCTTTCTTATCCCAATTTCATTACAATTCAAGGCATCAACAAGTATTTAAGATGTAGAGAATATCACAATAACTTTTTTTTTCTTAATTTGCAAGCATGTGTGCCTGTGCACGCATGGATGCGGTGCCCACAGAAGCCAAAAAGTCTCATTAGATCCCCTAGAACTAAAGTGGCAGTTGTCGGCTGCCTTGTGGCTACCCTGGAAAGGCATTTAGTGCTCTTACGTTGATCCTATCCTGGCACTTGGGCCCGTCTAGATGTCAAAAACATAGCCTACAGCTAAAATGCATAGGATTGGTCTATGATATACATAAAAATGAGAGGCTACAGTCTAGAAAAGATATGCTACAGAGTACCAATATATCTTGCTTTCATGAATAATCCAAAAAAACTTATTTTCTATTGTGCTGTTTCCATATCTAAAGAGTACTAACCATTCACATGCTATCTCTTGTAAAAGGAGTCTGGACCCTGTGACAATTGTTTCATGAAGAAAAGTGAAACTGCAATTAAATCTTTCACAACTCACACATACAAGTGATCCTCCTCAATCCAATAGATTTTGGATTCAGAGATAAAACAGGTGGAAAGAAAACCAAAATAAAAAAGAATGCTGAGCAATTAACTGTGAAAATGATGGCAAGTGTCTCTGCTCTGCAAAGTCCCCGATTGACCGCACATTCTCCTTAAGGATGGACTTGACAAAGCTGTTCTGCTGGCAAAATGGACCATAGTACAATCTTGCTTACCCAGATGGAGGGAGGTGGGTTTTAGAGGGAACTTCGGTGCTCATTTATAATGACTCTCCTCAATTCCACTAGCCTAAACATCTCTTTGATCCAAGAGGCATCCATCTTTAGTGTGTCAACAGACTGCCAAGCCACACTCTTAGCCATGCTTCAGTCCTGGAAGTATGGCTGTGGTCCCACCTTCAGCGATTTCTGAGTAAGCCTAGTGAAGTCATTTCCAGCTGGCCATTTAAAAGCCCCCAGAGAGCAGCTAAGACACCAACACACCATTCCTGCAGGTCTGTAAAAGGCTTTCCCCACTCTTTCAGAGAATGGTCCTGAAGAGGCATAGGGCAGCTGTCCCTTCTGCCTGCGGTTGTACTTTCAGGCAGAGTCTACCTAGCTGGCTAAGGCTGTCTGCTAACTGTATCCTTTTACATGGGCTAGGAGTATAGGCATGTCATACATGAGTGTTACTCTGACTGGCATCACAGTAAATAAATTGTAAACAAAGACAGGAATGACGGTTCACTTTGAAAACCCAGGCAGAAGGAAGGACTGCTCAAACAGGGTCTCCAGAGTAAAGATTTAAAAAAACAAAAACAAAAACAAAAACAAAAAAAAAACAACAACTTTGCATTGAATACATTGGGGCTCCTCAAGTTTCTTAGCTATGACAAGGGCTTCATAAACACAAGAACACTTGGAAATTACCTACCTGGGAGCAGCTAAGTCACAAAGCTATTATTAAAAAATCCCTGCTGTCGGGACTGGAGAGATGACTCAGTGGTTAGGAGCACTGACTGCTCTTCCAGAGGTCCTGAGTTCAATTCCCAGCAACCACATGGTGGCTCACAACCATCTGTAATGGGGTCTGGTGCCCTCTTCTGGTGTGTCTGAAGACAACAACAGTGACTAATATACATTAAAAATAAATTAAAAAAAAAAAATCCCCGCTGTCTTGAAGAGCCATCCATTTCCTCTTTCTAAGAAGTCATCTGGTCTCCGGTAACTGCAACTCTGCGCTCTCCACCTCCCAATCAAGATTGAAAACTGCAACCTATTCATGTTTTCTCTTCCTAATCTGCCTTGTGATCCTTATAAGGGTCCCTGTAGGGACTACATACCCCTCTTTTAAAAAAAAAAAAAAAAAAATCAATGAGCATGCAGAGACAGATAACAACCTTTTCCAAGAAGACTTTAATTTTTTTTTTTTTAACTGTGTGTGAGGGTAAAAGAAATGACAGAACAACACAACGCATCTAGCCCTCTCTCTCCTTTCACCAAGCATGTTCTACAGAGGTTAGGCTGAGGTTTACAGGCTTGGCAGCAGATGCCTGTATCGTAACTGGTCCCCTGTTGTTCCATCATAAGCTGTCCTTTTATATCCACAGAGTGGCTCTACAACACTGCCCTCGACTGCTCTACAACATTTACCAATCCTCTTGTCTGTGATTCCTAGATGTTAGGATTAAGTCGTGGGCTGCATCACATTATTGAAAACAAACCTGGACTCAGCGTGTACTCAGTGTTGCACTTGAATACCATAGATTCAGTGATTGTTTTCCAACATTTCCATGATGTATCAACTTCAGAATACAAAATCACCAAGAAATCTGAGCTGCTGAGGGCCAAGGTAGTGAAAGGTAAGCAGACAATTGGGTAGTGAGGTCAAACTCATCAAGATAATGTACTCATTTCTGGTTGTCACCTTCTTCATCAAATAGGTGAAACCCAGGAACTTCTCTTATTATCATCTTATTTGCAGTATTTGGGACAAAATGCAGAGAACTTTACTATACAGTGTTCTAGTACTGAGCTATGCCCCGAGACAAAGCCTAGTAAGGTTTTGGGGAAGGAAGGGAAGAAGGGGGGAGGTGAGGGATATTTTACAATGAAAGTAATTTAGGCCAAGATCCACATGTATGATTGAGGTAGGAAGACAGAAAAATGACGACATTTACTCTGCTTTCTAGACCTGAGCGTGGAGCCTTCAATTTTAGGAAATGAGGCCTAATTCAATCACATCGTGACCACATAAAATAATCTAGGTTTTGCAAGTCAGCTGCTACTGTCTTGCTAGCTCTATCTTAGAAGAGAATCAAAGCAGGAACCCAGTGGCTACCAACCAGCCTATCCAGGAATAAACTGAACCTGCTATTCCTATCCTGCTCTGAGTGAGGTCTACACTGCTTACTGAAACAATAAATCTACTGCACAGGTAGACAGGGAGGTTGATGTACATCTGGGGTCTTCAGGACCTCTTGTGCTGGATTGTGCATTCTAGTTAGAATGCAGTTACAGTTTGATGATGTGGTGTTCCAGACAACGTCTCTCTGTGCTGTCTGCCCACTCTAAGCTACTAGGAGCAGGCCCAGCAGTTATTGCCCAGTCCAACTGCCAGCCATGTATTTCCATTGTGTGAACTTCAACCTCCCACTAGGGTGGGCTGGAACCATCAGCAGAAACAAAACCTTCTTCCATGTTTCCTGCTGGAATCTTCCCAAAACCCCAAAACTCCTCTTTGTAAGAAAGAAAAGGAAATCCTACACACTAGCTCAAGAATCATAGCATCTAAATGGGAGAGTCCCTGACATCCCGTTCTCACATAACCTGTGGACAATACTATCATGTAGGAAAACTCACACATAAGCTACCCAAGATATAGCCCCATCCCGACCTGTAACACTGGAACCTGAAGAGATCTGCAATGAATGATCCTACCAACACCGCACTTCTCCACTAGCTATCACAGTGGAGTGGTGGGTATAGAAAGCAAGAATCTGTGGCTAAACGTGACACATCCAGGAAGACAACAGAGTAAGACATGCAAATTATTGATGAAAGGCAACAAAATGAAGGAACCATTACTGAGGAAACCCAAGAGAAAGCTACAATCTAGAGCTATTGGGGTGGGGGGGGTGGGGGGAGAATCAAGCTATTTTTGCACTTTCAACCCAAGCGAACCTAATTGTGATTCCCCTAGAATTGCAAACAACTAAAAATAAACATGGGGTGCTAGCTCAACAGAGAACAGTGTTTCCTACCTAACTCTGATTTCTGGAAGCCACAATGAGGAGAATGGAGCCCCAATAAATTATCCTCAGTTATCTATATTTATTTAAACATGCAAGCTTCCTCAAACAATGCCTAAATGCAAAAATGCAAACCATGTTTAGTATGCTAATCTAATATCCTTAAATAATGCACACCATTTCTGAGAAAGTATAATAACCTAAATTAATAATATGAAAACCTTGAACTGTAGATTAATATCTGACAATACCATGGATGGGTTGGGATTAATATTTGCTTCAAAGCATATTTTCTTACACACACACACACACACACACACACACACACACACACACACACACACACACACAAACATCTACCAAAAGTAATAATAAAATTAAGCAGGGTGAGCAAAACCAAGCAAAAGCCAGGATGGGGGATAGGTAGTCACTAATGATTCAACGGTTAAGCACTGTGTGGCAGTCTGAGGACCTTAGTTCAGAACCCTATACACAGCTGTGACCCCCGGGCAACTACAGCAGCAAGAGCAAGAAGGCAAGGAACAATCAAGTTTTATCTGCAACCTACACACACACATGCACAAAACAAGGTAAAGGAAAAGGACAATGAAACAGGTTATCTGTATATTAAACTGCTATGAACAAGAAGAACATGTAGAAATAAAAAATGTAGGCAGGCCGGCCAGGGGGTTGAACCCAAGAGACCTAAGACAGCACTGGTAACCCAGCAAATACCTCTTCTCAAATAATCGTATTGGTTAGATAGATTAATTTTAGATGGATTAATTAATTGGATAGATAGCTAATTTTAGAGACAGGGGCACTACAAGGTACAACAAAGTTGGGGAGGAGGGTAACAAGTGTTGCAGAGAGTTGAGAAATACACTTTTGTTTCTTAGTCTACTTGTAGACTCCTGAGAGATCAAGAAATAGAAGCTGGGAAAAAAATTCCTACTAACTTATTAGAATAGCACTAAGCTGCAACAGAATACTATTGGAAAAGAAGACAGACAGACAGACAGACACACACACACACACACACACACACACAATCAAAATAAGTAAATTACCAACTCAAGGGATCATATAATTCTAAAATCCATACACATGAATTGGGTTCATTTACAGCTGTGCCCAGGTAAGGGAAAAGCCTCTCTCTGTTGTCAGAATTAAAGACATATCAAAGCTGACCTGGCCTGCTCTCAGGGGAAAGTACTTCTTTCTCAGCAAGTGCTCTAGGGAGCTGAGCTGCTCCTGCATGTCTTTGCCCAATCATCAATGTAAGGATAGCACAACCTTTACAGCACCACAGACTAAAGACAATGTAAAAACCAAGTCACTGTGAAAATGTTGACACATATACAGGACTACATGTCACAGCACACAGGTCTAGAAGTATAAATTGTGTGTGTTGAGGTACAGGTTTAGTGTTATTTATTATCATTCCTCCTGACATCTACAAGACATTTTTTTTAAAGCCGAAACTACTATAAATACAACAAAAAGAGACAGGTGTATGGAGGTATATGTTTCATGGGTAGAATTCTCTAAGGGATAAATATTAAAGCAACATGTGACCAAAGCTTAAGCACCCTGATATAGAATATTCTCAATCCATTCTATCTTCCTCCTCCCCTCCCCCACCTCTCTCTCAGTGGGAAAAGCAAGGGATGGAAAATTCTTGGACAGGAATGAATCTGATGTATGCTGTATTCTTGCCAGCAAAAAAGCAACCAATGAAAACTAACTACATAACAAAAGTACAAGAAAGGCACAATGTCTCTAGGGACTAGGATCAGGACGTCCAAAGGCAATTCACAACAAAAAAAAATTAGAATGTTTGCTTAGAAAACTTGTGTGACAGACAGACAGACCAGGGTCTTAGTACCTGCACTCTGCTCCTTAGCATCCCAGCATTCTCATAAGTGTCTAGAAATTTGTCATTGGCAATAACTAAGTAAAAACCTTGTATAGCCAACTATGCCACATTTAAGGTGTGTGTAAAAGTAACTTATTTGACTACAGTAACTGTCTCCGAAGCTTACTATTTCTAGTCTGCTCACCTAAGCTAGTCCTTCTAGTATCTGTACAATCTTACTTAGCCTCTGAGACTTACCATTGGATAACGCCCAAGTCCAATCTCTAGAGGAAGAAGAGAACTATCCTCTCTTGCTTATTCACACATATACAAATAATTAAAAAAAAAAAACAACTAGATGTAGAGCTGGAAGAAGTAAGTGTCAACTTGCTCCACAGGTCTAACAGCTGGTTCCCTGGTCCCCATGGAAAAGTGAAACCACAGACACTCTAGCATGTGCCCCTGACATTGTTAATTATTTTCAAAACCGAATATCAAAAACATAACTGAATAAATGAATCAATTTCTAAGATAGAGACAAGAAAGAACTCTTTCTGATCCCTCTCTCTTGCATATTAAGAAAGCTATTAAAATACCACTGCATTACCTTTAAGAACACCTTGGCCTGGGTGGAAACAAAGACTATTAACAGTATTCCAGTACTCCCTTGTCTGATATGGAAACAAGTTTTTTTTTTTTGGTTCTTTTTTTCGGAGCTGGGGACCGAACCCAGGGCCTTGCGCTTCCTAGGCAAGCGCTCTACCACTGAGCTAAATCCCCAACCCCGGAAACAAGTTATTTTAATACAAAAAGCTAGCTAGGCTGCTGAGGTTGAAGACTGTGCTGCCCGGGTTGTAGCAGGCCCCTAACTTGTCCTCCATGTTTCCTAGAAAGGATACCAGGAATATGAAGAGCATCTTGCTAATGTTCTAAACAGTATACTGACTGTGTAATTTCTGAGGCTCCCAAGAGCGAGGAATGTCCTGCCCACCACCTGATTCATCTCCCACAAACCCCTCTGCCTCAGGAGCTTAGCAGGTGGCTAAAGCGAGCACAGCAGCCTATCTACTTTTCCTATCCCCTGTGGAAGGCAGTCACAGAATTTTAACTCTCAAACCTTAAAGGATGAGCCTAGGCCCAGTTAATGAGGGGTTAATGGTAGGCAGGAACATAGCCTGAGCAGGACTATCTATCTGATCCCCTCTATTTAAACTTACCTCTCACTTTAAAGTAGAATCCCTTAGATCAGCACTTCCCAACCTCTTTGGGGGTTTTGTATCAGATACTTGCATTATAATTCAGAACAGCCGCAAAATTACAGTTTATTAAGTAGCAACAAAAAAATGTGATTGGAGGAACTATATATCAGAGTCACAATATTCAGTGGGGTGGGATGGTGGTGGTGGTGGTAGGGACAGGGATCTCTTTGTCCCTCTTCCCAGTGTTGTAGCATTGAATAAATCTTTTTCTATTTCCCACTATTAATTTAGCTCTTTTATTTGGCTTATTCAGGATAGAAGGACCTGCTTGAGGCACAGGTTGTGACTGACCCCTCATCTAGTAATAAAAGGATGCCTACAAACCAGGCTGTCAAAGAAGCACAAAGAAACACACTGTAGATATCAGCCTAAGCCTACCCAAGGATTACAAGTGTCACAATAAGGCCATTCCAAACTTCTAACCCCCTCAATGCACAGAAGCCCCTGCCATTATTAACACTGCTTTGCTGCTGACCTTTAGAGATGGCTACTGGATCTGATTGGTACTTATGCATGCTGGGAGAAAAACAAAACAAAACACTGTGGAACACCAGAAAACTGACTAGCCCAGGACAGACTGGCAGTAGTGAAGTCTCCTGCTCTTTCATTCTTACAAGCTCTCTCCAGCATTCTCAATTTCTATCAAATTTTTCTTCACAGGACAGACTTCCCCTTAAATAATACCTAATACCAGCAAATCATTCCAAGTGTAGGTACACAGCACTCATGAGTTGAGGGTGCTCTGACTAATAATCATACGTAGGATATATTAAATGCTACAAAAGGAAAACAAAAACAAAAGAACCACACTACCACACGAACATACCAATTAACACTCCAAGGGGGATGACCTCTCATGCCTCCACAGGTGCTCAAAGTACCATATCCCTGCTCTTAAAACTCCACTCGTGAATCATCCACACTAAAGATTAGGTTTCCAACACACCACACATAAATCTGAATGTCGTAGCTTCACTGCTGTCAACTCGAGTACAGAGTGATTATAATAGGATCCATCATGGTTCCACCTGTAACAGCAGCCACGCCTCCTTGAAAAGTCACATTCAGGACCATCAGGCCTCTCACACACAACTCTATATTCCTTCGCTGTGTTCTCTCCTTACTCACCCATTCTGGGAAAGCTGTGAGGTAGGGTTTCCTACATACTTGAGGAAGACAGACAGGAAGACAGGCTCTTTTGCTCATGCCTATGTGTTCTTGCATATAAAATGGTTCTTGGGATGAGAATTGCTTGGGGCCACGAACATACATAGCAATCTTGGAGTTCTGTATACTATTTTCAATTACATATATAAGCCAAGAATGGGGAAAGAGGACAACTATACATTAAGGTGGAGTAAAAGAAATCCTCCCCAAAACAGAGAACCCTGAGAGGATAACTAAAACTCACCAGAGATCAGAGAACCTGCAATGGGACAAAAGCCACCCCATAAGCTCCCAACCATCACTCCAAGGAAAGGAGTGAGGCTAAGGACATAAATGACTCAAGGCCACAAGTCCCACATTTCAGACTGTTGTATTCAGGAAAGATGCAGGCATTCAGCCAAAGCTGCATAGATGCAGGTTCCATTATCATCATTTATATCTGGGGAGGAACACTTTACTGTGGCGGGAACCATAGGAGAGGAGAGGGAGTACATGCCAAGTGTTATACGGTATGCATCTTTATAAACACAACTCCATCCAAATAAATACCTTTGGTTAGTCACTCAGGCATACTTAATCACATAGTATTTCAAAGAACGCATTCGCCATAACCACTGTTCGATTCACTCTTAAGAGAATGTAAAGGACAATTCTAGTTTCAAAGTCTTAGTCCATTATCATGGTAGGGAGCATAGCAGACACGATACCTAGAAGCCCTTGAACTGAATCCGGATCCACAGGGAGGGAAGAAGAGGGAAGGAGAGAGGAGGAGGGAGGAAGGGAGAGGGAGAGGGAGAGAGAGAGCACGCAAGAGCACAAGAGTGAGCGCAAGTGAGCACAAGAGCAAGCTCAAGCTGGGCACACTTTTAAATCTCAAAGCCCAACCTAAGTCCAATATGGCCATACCTTGTAATTCTATCAAACAGTGCCACTTCTTGGCGACCATGCATTCAAATATCACCCTATGGGGAGATCACACTACAGTTCCAAACTCTTCCTTCCTGAATTCAGTTCCCAATAAACAACCACCATTGTGTCCCATGATCCCCATGGAAAAACATTTTATCTCCATATCCTTCACTCCACTCCACGTAAGGCTGAGATGCACTGCACCTTAAGACTTGATGAAGGCTGCCTATACAGAACAACAGAGTGGTCCTGACTTGTGAGAAAGATACAGACACAGAGGAATCAACATCTGCTTCAATGGGTAGGAACAATGGTAAAGATTCCCATGACCGAACCCATAACCCCAAACAAACACACACCATAACAAAACTATCACCACTCTCCCCCAGGCAGTTAAACATACTAAGAGGAAAGGGAGAGAAACAGATTCGCTTCACCCATGAGGCCTTTGTTTGAACAGTCTCAAGTTGCACAGACTGATATGCTAGGCTCTACTGAAAGATGGGAAAATCAGACAACACAGGACTCACCTATGAACGAAGATTCCCCAGGGAAACCTAGCTACAGATCTAAGTAAACAACAGGGGCAACCTTCCAGGTAGCAGAGCATACACACTACAGGGCAGAAACCACGAGTTCACCACCTCTGTGTTTCTGCACCTGACACTAATTGTGAGCATGTACACTAGGAAGACGTAAGCCTGAGGTTAAGGAATACACACTGCCACCATACTCATCTCCCGAAGCAGGATGGAGGCACCTTTACTCTTGCCTTCAGATCACAAACATGTTCCTACTACTGATAAAGAATGCAGACATTTATTAGCCCACAGGAAGGAAAACACTGCTAAAGTCACAAAATTGACACAGACCCAGCTCAAGACCCACCAAGAATAGTGGGAAGAATCATTCTCTTGGTTCTCAAAACTTAGGACAGAACACCAAGAATAAAAAGCCCTAACAGCAGAGAATACCAGGCATCAGAAGTGTATATTTTGCATGAAGAAAGCTGAAAGTTGTCACTTTCTGTATACTGTTAGTTTATGAGAGATAAAAATATCATTCGTTGCATAAAAGAAATACAACAATTGGCAGAGAGGAAGTTATGCACTGAGGCACATGAATCGTGGGAACCATAGAGTCAGAACTAACCAAGTCGGTGAACATGGGTGTGGTATGCCCATGGCTCAGTTCACAAGACAATGGCTATCCCAAATGAGACCCTGTTTCCATGTTTTGGGCAGGGGAAGAGTATTCAAGAATAAAGCCTATATCTGACACATGATTTGGAAAGTAACATGATGCAGTCTAAATCCTCTGGTCACATCTTTTAATGAAGCTATAAGACGGAGTAATAAAAATCTTAAGAGATAATTTCAAAGGTGGCTTTATTAATTAGCACCATATCATCTTATGAATGTAAAGCTCTGTTCAGAGACAAGTTTTAGAACTTCAAAGATAGAAGCATTTCTAGTACTCATTTGCTTTACTGTGGGGTGAGAGTCAATACTTACAAGTCGAAACAATAATGTTGAAATGTTAACTTTCATTAAACTAAATGAAAAGCTGATGGTTGGGGATAATGAACTACTTTTATCCCCTCATTGGGTGACTCTCTCACAGAAAAAGGAAGGCCTGTGCAGGAAGAGAGTGCAGAGGCAGGATGAACCTTCTACCTGCCTGTAGCAAATGAAAGACCACAATTCACCCAGCTTGGTGGTGGTGGTGGTGGTGGTGGTGGTGGTGGTGGTGGTGGTGAGAGCACAATCCCAGGTGGCATAAGCCAAGCTAACTTGTACCCAAGCTTCACATCTTTATAAATGTCTCTGCCTCCGTACCAGCAATAGGATTACAGGTGCTCGCAAACACACTCAGCTTTTATATGTATCCTGGGGATTTGAACTCAGGTCCTCAGGTATATTATCTACAAAACTATCTATCCGGTGTAAACTTATTCAGGACTTAACATGAGAGTTTTGAAAAACTCAGGGCCTAGTTGAGAATGAATTTAAGGTCTGCGCCATCCAGAAAGATACAGTAAAACTCTTCTCCATACCCACCTGATCAAGGGGGGCAAAGGAGGATACAATCAATGAATCAATCACAGTGTTCTAGAAGCAGTAAAATCTTAAGACTAAATAGTAACAACATAGTAATACGACCAGCAAACAGCAACAACAAGAAAGAAACAACGCAAATGAAATCTCAAAGTTGAACCAGCACTAGCTGATAAGAATCAGGAGTTGTATAAACAGTGGGATCCTAGTCTGGAGAATAAAATAGAGAGAGATACAGTCTCTCAAAAAAACTAAGAACTATGCAAACCCACCAAACAGAAAAGAAGCGTGTCACCGATATGCTGCTGTAGAAACAATTTTAACATGGAGTTCCACAATGGGTAAAAATCACTGTCAAATAAGGAGGTGGTGCTATTTACCACATATGTACAACCTTCCTGGAACGAGATATATGAGGATAAAACCAAGGACAGAGGCATCCACCAGGATAGAAAAACTAAAATGTTTCCAGTAAAAAGAAAATGTTACCAGAGCATTTAGATCTAAAGCAAAGAAAATAAAGCGTAAGTTCTATCAACCAGAAAGATATATTAAAAGTGCTAAATTTAAGGGTAGACCCTTAAATCCCTGCACTGGTCAAAAACAGAATGGTGAGTTCTAAGACAGCCTGGTCTATGGAGCGAGTTTCAGGAGATACATAAGAGAAAACCTATCTCAAAATACAAAGGGGAATAAATAGCTTAAATACATCAATATTTACCTCTATATACAGTTCAAAGTCTACATACAATTTGGAATATCCTGGTTAACTGAAGTGTAAAAACTAAACCAAAAAAAAAAATTTTGGGGGGTGGTTGTCTATTTGTTTTAGGGGTTCCAATAAGTTAGTACATTTAAACTTAATCAATACAAAAAGTAATAAGGTTTGGCAATAAAATTCTAAAAAAGGGTCAATACAGAACAGAATTTATGGTTCCTAAAATGTCACTGAATTTAAGCAGTGCGTCCTGTAGAACAACCTTTGGTGTTTTCTCACCCTTACAAACCTAGAGATACTGCCATTAAAAAAAAAAAAAAGTATTACAAACTAGTAAACTGTAGACCCAATCTACTAATGAATGCTCACCAAGTATTCATATCCAAAAGTTAAACTGGATTCAGTCATGATTTCACACAAACCCAGAAATCTTTATGTGGAAAGTCAGTTTAAATGGAATAATCGAAAACAGGATTTCGGTTCTTCTACGCCCTAAGCTGGTAGTATTTTATCTAGTTACACAGAATTTTTTTTTTTTTTTTTGAAAAGCATGTTATACCAAAGGCATGATTTACTGGAAGACTATCTTCCTGTCAGGTATTTGGGTGTTATGAACAAGGGCCCCTACTAACGCTACAAAGATGACTAAGGTATGAATAGTCTCTGTGGAATCTGGTCAACACCTGTTTTTATATAAACTTTAATTTGTGCGACTCCTGATATCTGAAGGCATGCATTAAGCTCAGTACAGGGGAAAAAAAAAAAAAAAACTACTGCTCACTCTAAGGATCCTTCGAGTTCACTTCAAAAGAGGGAGAAAGGCTCTTTCTTTCTTGTATTTCCTCTGCCAACAGAGTGTTGTGCTGGTGAATGGTGAAGAGACCTATCACAGTGTGCAAACAAACTCTGGTAATCCTACAGTAAGCCTGTCACAACCATTACTGATGGCTGATGGTGATTACCACTCATCTTTATGTTCTTCAAAACTCAGCTGGTTCATTTGATTACTCTGGATAGTTTATCCTCACGACTACTCCTCTAAAATGTTGTTCTAACCACTACTCTGCACAGGATTGAGCTCTGTTCATTCTTGTTTCTACAGGTACTGAAATATTCTAAATGTTTCCTCCACAAAGGTACCTGAATTAAAATAGACAGACAGCTTAATGTCATCTAAGCATGGTCATCATATAGTTTTATCAATATAAATAAATACATGAACAGAAAACCATGATGTGTATTTATAAGTATATAAATATTATTAAAAGAATGGAAGGTCAGGAATAAGAGCACATAACTAATTACAGCATTAGGGAAACTTAGGGCAGGACCACACAGCCTGAACTGCCTGAATTAATAAATAAATGAGAACCCCATACATGAGCCCTCGGGTGTATGGTGAATGCCTCATCTACTTCCCATCTTCGTATGAAGACATTGCCCAAACAAGGGGAAACTCCAGGTCAGCTTCTTCTTCTGGCTTCACTGATATGTTTAATGGACAGGAAAAACAAACATTTTGGGCTTTTAAAATGAGAAAAATACAGACTCATAAAGAGCTATAGGTTCTACTATTAATTATGCCCTCTAAATATATCAGAACAACTATGGCACAAGTATATTGAGTACATACAGCCTAACATGATTTCTAGAAGAGAACTGTGAGAGCACAAGGTCATCAAAAGTTAAAAGCATGTAGCAATTATCATTACAAATAGTGCTCTCCATGGGTAAAAAGTCAGCCCAGATAAGGTCAGAATGAGACCATTCACTGCATATGGACTCTACAATGAATGTGGACACCAACAGCATGTCCTCACTCTCCTCCACTCTCCTTCCCTAACAGACAAAAGTGGAACAGGTAACTAAGACCATCCACAGTAGGAGCAACCAAACGGTAAAAGGGTAGCTAGCAATCACCACTGCCAATCAAACAAGCAGTGAGGTTAACTGCAAAGCAGTATGTGAATCAAGTCCCTCGACTTTTAGGATTCAGTATTTTTTCCCAGAAACACTAAGTATCTCCTAGTACGAAGTATCTGCGGAAATTCCAAGTCATCTATTCGAATTTAAAAAAAAAAAATGTTCGAAGAAAACCCACTAAATATAGAACAGAACCATATTGTGAACTATACCACTTACATCAAACCCCATGAACTGTCTATGCCCTAACAAGACTACAGGTCTGTAACATGGCCTCTACAGCCCGTGTACACACCCAGAGGAACCGAACACCCAGCCTGTACAGCCCGTGTACACAACCCAGACACACGCACACATGCAGTTAAAAATAAAACCTTTTTTAAGTGATGAAAAGCTACTATCTAAGCACACACATATACTAATCATTTACTAATGATTACTTTAACTGTCAGCTCAGACAGCTTTCTTTACTACAAGGAAATGTTCTGCTTTAATGTGCACGATGTTTCTCCTTCGTGTGAGTGAGTAAACTGCCACAAGCATAAATCAGATCCCTTGAAAGTGGAGCTGCGGTGGTTATGAGCTACTATATGGGTGCTGGGAGTCAAGCCCAGGCCCTGCAAGAGGAACAAGAGCTCTTTCCTACGGAGCCACGTCTAGCACACTGCAATAAACTCTTAAATTTAGTAGGAAAACTATTCAATGCAATGGGAAAAGATTTACAATAAAATAAACTTATTTCCTACTTCTATTGACTTATAAATAAATACAGACTACTTTCTTTTTGCACTCCGCTCCACCAACAATATAACATATACAAAGACACCATCGCTGTCATCCAAGGGAATCACACATGGGGGCAGAGTGCACGGTTAGTCACACAGTTGTGAATATTGGCTTATATAACCAAAGACTCAAAAAATGCACTCTTGAAATGGAGGTGAAAGCTGATGCCAGGGCCCTGGACAGCACACATGCAAAAGCACAGACACTAACTACCACACAGTCCACTGCATTTACTGTGCACTTATTGACCAGACTGGGTTTTCTGAGCCTTCGGTTCTAGTGATAGATCCCTTTACAAATGGCTCTTTATGGAATACACAGTAAAAGGATCATCAAAGAAAAGTTCATTATACTAAAAAACCAAACAGCAACACAAGACACTGGAGAGAAGTGCGAGAAAATAAGTACAGAAGTTATCAATCTAAACATAGACCACAAGATATTAGACACCAAGGAGAAGAGGGCAATATAAGAATTTGAGCTATGCATCTCAACTTGAAGGCTTAGGACCTATTTATTAAGCACAAATCATGGCTAACTTCCTTCTCCTTAATTTTTCTGTTTACTTCATTAGAGATGGACATATAAATTGTTTTCAAAGGGCCATTATAGTAAAGATGAATCAACCAAGAAATTCAAACCAAGGGAATTTTTCCTTTTAAAATTATAGTCATAGGGGATAGAGAAATGGCTTAGTGATTAAGAGAACTGATTACAGAGGTCCTGAGTTAAATTCTGGGTATCCACATTATAAAATTATAGTCATAAAGATAATATAGTAAAGTATCAAATGCAAATTGAGAATTTTAAAAGGGGTGGACAATAAGACAAAAAGTAGGTTGGATGCTGGCAAAGGAATTTTTAAGATCCAATTAGAACTCTGTCACTGCTGCAATTTTAAGACCCACCACCTTACCGAACTATCTTAAATTATGTAGAAAAATCCTATGAAAGAAAAGTGTTCTATCCAACTGATTCTATAGTTGGGTAAAATCGGACATATTAACATTATAGACAGTAATTCCTACTTTCACGACAAAAATATCTTCTAATGATAACATTTTGGGGAAAATAATCTCTTCGGAAATGACAAAAACTCATTTAATATATATTTCAGAACTTCTGCTAATTAAGAAGAATGAACGTGATGGCTGGTGAGATAGTTCAGATGATTGGCTGCTCTCCCAGAGGGTCCTGAGCTCAACCATGTAGCAGCTCACAGCCATCTATAATAAGATCTGATGACCTCTTTGGGTCCACAGGTGTACATGGAGAGAGAGTAGACATAGAACGGACGGACAGACGGACGAAATCTAAGACAGACGGATGAAATCTAAGAGAGAGAGAGAGAGAGAGAGAGAGAGAGAGAGAGAGAGAGAGAGAGAATAATGAACTTGACTAAGCGCAAGTGTCACAGGCACGAACAAATTTTACCCAGCCATAATGCCTTTTATCTCTGTTTTTGATGATTACTGCTGGGAAATACTTAGAAAGCCTTAGATCTGACTCCTGTGGAAACCAGAATTTACAGTCCCTGTTTCATGATGAATTCACTAATATTTCAGTCTTGGGTACTAACCTTTTCCTCGACGGCCCTTCTTCAAAATCTGAAGAACTAACATCGTTGCTAGTAGAGGACACTTGGGAGGCATCATCCTTCTCATTCTCTGACTGCTCTGAAGCTGGTCCTAATGCCTTAGACTGGTCATTACCAAGGAGCCCTACAGGTGAAAAAAGGGACAAACACTTAAAAACATTACATCAGAGCGGCACTTTTCCTTCAACCCTGTGCAACAGCTGACAAGGACAGAAAACTTGCACATACAATCCTTTTGAGGGAGTAAAGAAAAATTAAGTCTCATTCCATAAGAGTAAAAAACCTAACAAAGAAACAATAAACAGAAGGAAATGCAAGATGTTATTTTATATATATATGCTGGCGTAGGGGAGGAGATACAGAGTGAAGATGGTTTGGGGTTTTGGAACAGAGACAGGATCTCAATATGCAGCCCAGTCTGGCCTGAATGAGTGATCCTATTTCAGCATCTAAAATACTAAGGATTAAAGTTACCTGACTAAAGTACATTTTATTTTAAACATCTTTTGTGCCTTGAGGGTAGAAAATATGAAAGATATGACAATTATCATAAAATCCAACTGGTTGTTTTAAATAGCTACTAACCAGTAAATATTTACTACTATACCGAAATCAACAAATACCAGCTAAACGGAGAAACATCCTGAGTGTAAATCCAAATAGAGTCATTAATAGCTTGTACCCATCCTGTCTCAAACCTTATGTGAATCTGTAGTACTGATCCATACTCAGTACGATAGGTGTTCTCCTGCGGACACAAATATGGGAAGGCCCAAGGGCTGCTAGAAGCAGTGATCACTAAATGTCAGCAGAATGAATTAGATGATGTTGAGGGTCCCCTAATTTCACCTATTTATTTCAATGTCCTTTGACTGCAAATCTAAAAGAATAAATTGTATATATAGCCAAATTAATGCCCTTTTTATTATTACATTGGCACACCAATACAAAAATAGGTAGGAGGCCAATCACTGGAATTATACAAATGTTTTCCAAAGCCACTAGAAATGTGACTGGGGCCAGGGTAGAGTTCAGTGGTGAAGTCAAGTTCAATTTCTTAGCAAGAGAAGGGGACAACTCTGAAATACAAATTATGATACCCCCCTAAACTGCAGTGTATCTAACTGTATTTGATTATTAAATAGTGCATGTGTATATAAGCAGAATTAATTTATCAGAAAAACGGTGAAATTTTTCAAATATCTACTATATTGACAGGGTACTTGAGGATATGCAAACAAGGAAATCCAACACATACATCCATATTATTTAGCACTACTCACGTAAATAAAGATTTTTACAGATCGAGCAAGGAACAAGTGATAGGAAAAATATAGTAAATGGTAATCAGTGCAGTCAGACAACCAGAACAAAAGAATAAAATCACCAACACATAAATAAAAATCTATTGGGAAACTGCTATGAAGCCCTAATTGGATAATGGAAAGAAACTAAGGAACAATGGTACACAACTAGGTGAGGATGAGTAAGAAATGGTCTGTCTTCTGCCCTTGACTATTGACACTGCTGAGTGAGGATGATACTTATGTGAGAACTTTAAGCTAGTAGACTGGCAGCTTTATTCCTGTTTTCCCACACAGGAAGATTAACAGCCTAATTTGAACTTGTCCCAGATTCACATGTGCCCTATTCTACAACACTACTGTTCCCAGGTGATGTAATGCTAGTTGGAATCCATCTCTAATGTCAGACCTATTGTTCCTGAGCTACCTCTAAGTGGGAGTAAACTTGAACCAGAACCCTGGCAGCCAACTGTAATTATAGGTGACAGTTCAAAGAGGCCTTCATAACCAACAAATTCTATCTGCCTTTTCTCAATAGTTCTCTCAAGAGACTTCCCAGAATCAGGTGCAAGGATACATAGAAACCAAACAAAACCAAAAACCCAAACCAGAGTAGGAGAAGAAAGTATACATCTAAGGTATAACATAGCTTTAAAACGACCCCTCCCCAAAATAAATATTAAGCACAAATGAGAACAACACAGAGCTAGTGTCTGAATCAGAGCTGATTTTATTCTGTTCATGATCAATATTTTCAATTTCAATACTTGCATACTGTATAAAAATTATTCAGCAAATTATAGTTTAGTTTCCTCATCAATATGCTTAAAGCAACTTCCCCACCAATTTATTCCCTTGCTCTTTTTCACATCCCCAACTATCAAATTTAATTTCTAATGTTTTAGCTAAATAATAGAGCCTGCCTGAACTAGGGACCTGAATCAACAGAATGGAATATGATGCCAGAGGGCAGAATAGCTATCATGGCAACATGAGAAGGGGCTAATGTGTGTTTTGTGCCTTTTCTTTCTCTTGCTTAACACAGCCCTGCCATCAATATTGTAAATTATTATTTTTAGTTGAGGAGAAATAATGCAACAGCATTCCCTTCGCATACAAAGACCCCATATTTTAAAATTTCCAGCCCTCACCTCTTCCCTACCCCCATTCCCCACCTCCGCTCATGCTAAAACAAATGTTTGTTGGAGAGCAGAGGTTAAACAGAGAGGAAACGGAATGGCCCAAAGATCCAGCGTCTGTACATTTGTTCTCCTCCATTAATATTCAGTAGGTTAAACTTAAATTAAACCAGTCTATTGTCTTTTCCAAAAGCAATAAATATGAGCTGCAAAGTCAGAATCATTGGCATAAAGACAGCTTGGAAACTGTGCCTGCCACCATCAACAACAGGATATAGCCTGGACACTACAGTCTACCATATTATCCAGAAAACCCCTCCAAGAAATTAAATACAACAGCATGCTGCTTCCAGGGTCTCTGCAAGCTCAGTGGCTATTCATCTCATCCCCTAAATCAGCAACAATTGAAAATCCTTCCAGCACCACACAAGAGGCTAGAACAGTAGCAGTCAGAAGCAAATTAAATTCATGTTGGAAATGCTGTGTACATGGTGGTCCTGTTTCCCTGTTGCCCTTACATGGTGTGTTGGAAAACTGAAACTGTTTATCCAACGCCTCCTTCAACTAAAGGACCTTTAAGCAATAAATAATAAATCTAGATTATCATTTGTATGATAATAATGTGTAAGCACAAAATAATTGATTTTGAACATCTACAAAGAAATAGAGTACGTATGGTTTTATGTTTTAGACACAAAGAAGACATGGCAGAATACAAACCAGAGGGAAACCCTATTCTATAAAGGCAATGCCAAAAGAAGGGTTAAAAAGAAATGAAAACAAGGCGGGCTTTGATGCTGTTCCAGTGTTTCCCAAACATCTGGAGCACACAAAACTTATTAGCATATTAGGGAGAGCCAACGGTTTTTAGCTTTGCTGTAAGAAGTATGCACAAAAGGTGATTCTGTTACAGAGCCAATACCGTCTGCCACCCTGTCACTGTGACACAAGGTATCACATTACATATTAAAAAGCCAAGCACCCAAAGAGCTTCCGTTTTCAATAGCAATTTATCATTCTGTATATGCCTGCACATATGTGTTCACTTTTAGTTGGGAGGAAAATTGTAATAGCAGCCTTTTTGGTTAAGGCAGGGGGACCTGTTTTAAGTAATCAGAATGCTTGGTTACCGCCATTACTAGTCTTGGTTCCCCCTCAGACTTTGAAAGAAACATTGGATTGTCTGCTTTACAAACAGTACAGACATTCTGATGCTGGGCCTGCTTCTCACAAGAATGTGGATATTAACCCTCAACTGTACATATGCAGGTCAGCAGTGAACATACAACACGACAGGAGGACAGGGGTGAGCAGGGCATATCTTGGGAAGCCCAGAACAAGTCCACTCTGATGTGGCTGAGAACAAATGATAGTCATAAGGCAGGATGTAAGTGACACTTGTGGTCAACGAGGCGCAAATGAAAATGGCTTCTACCCTGGATTACAGAAAATAATTATCCTCCTCTCTCATGAGAGAGCCCCCTCAGCCAACTGAGACTCCCCTTTGTCTACTCTCAAATCAGCATCAGAGATTTCCCATTTTAGTCAAGAAAATGTAATCAAAAGCCCGGCCTCTGTGGAACCTCAAAATAGATCAAACTATGGAACGGTAAGAGTGAGTTTTGCTCTTCTGTCATATCTCAACAACACAGACATATATGCTGATTTATATACCAAAAGTCTACAAGACCTTTACCCACTGCCAATGTCAGTCCTTATAGGCATTATTCTTCCGAAATTTAAAGTCTCTTTTCCAAGACCAACATTTTGATAAAAGAAGCAATAACCCTGCTGACAGGAAAATTTGGGGACACTAGAAAAGCTATTTCTATACAAGCAAAGTACCACATGCCCCAGAGCCAGCAAAACATTTCCTCATCTTGAACTACATTACTCACCAAAGAGCCCTGTGGCAATTTCAATGTAAGGTAGCAGGCTTTACAAACGGGCCCCAGTCGGTAATGACGTGAGAGCCCTGGATGAAGGAGAAGCACATCACCCAAAGACAAAAGATGCCCCTCTCCATGCACCTTAACCCACAGTCCCAAGGAGAAGGAAGGCTCTCTACTAGCAAACATCAAGCAAAACAAGTCTTACAGATTAACTTTTTATACACATTTTCTTTCAATCTCTGGTCTTCACAAAAAAATTTGAAACAGCCCAGAGGCTATCAGTGCACTTATTTTGGCATAAACCCTCATTTCTTTGGGTCAAAGATCAACCACAAATTATATTAATTATCCTTGCCCTATATTAATTAATTCTCCCTTTCACTCATTCATGCTAATGACTTAAATTAGAATTAAGTCGAGTTCAAGACTGCCCTCAAACACCTTCTGTGTACTACGATGTCAAGTTCACTTTTATATGGAATTGACTCCACTGTCTCAGGCTCTAACTTCTAGACCCACCTACCATCCCCGTATCTGTTTACATTTCACACCGACCGACAAACACATCAAGTGCATGCCTGCCATGCAACCTACTTACAAGCAACCAACAGCTTGGATTTTGAACGACTGAAAATGGTTTCCCAGCATTTAAGGCCCAGTACTGACCATCTGAGGTCAAAAGCTACATTCTCTACTAAGGAAACAGCGCATGACAGGCACTACTGGGATTATTAGGCTACTGTGGAAAATGAGCTGCAGAACAATGGAACTGAGAGCTATGAGGACAGCAAGCACAAGAGCTTTAAAGAAAAAAACACATCAGTGAGACTCCAGTTCACAAGACAGATAAGCAGATAAGGCAAACCTTGGTGCTCCACACAGAGAAAGATTTCTACAAGAAATTGAAATGTATGCGTCTTCAAAGCTTCATTTCAGTAAATTTATTTAACTGTACATACCAGAATGAAACCAGTTCCCAAATATCTGACTTACAGGCCATAACTGAACTCCATAAACTAAACGAGTCTGTGTACTAATCTTTTCTTATAATTGCCAAACTGGACATGACCCCCACACCTATTTATGGATGTGTTTATCAGCTATATCCTCAACAAAAGCTCGTGGCTACACAAAAAATAAAGGTTCCAAGTTATATTTTCTTTTGTTTGGGGGGTTGTGATTTCCTCCAAGAACCTAATTATCTCAACTGCATATAAACAAATCAACTGCCCACCCACATTTAAAATGACAAGACTGAGTGCAAACAGAAGCGAATCCACTAACAGCACAGCAGTTACCAAGGCCCACAGCTTCCCGGCTGGACAGTCCTCCCAACACGGAAACACAATGCAAAGCTGTGCGAGGCAGACTGTAGGAATGCGGCTGGATCTGACCACAACTGGACCAGTGGCGCACCTGACTCTATACACTGATGAAAACAAGGAATGATGGACCAAAAATAAAAACAGAGCAACACTGACTGAGTTTAAAGCATTCTGGAGTAACCACAATCACATGATGATATGGCTTCTACACACATGCCTCAGTTTCCTCCATCTTTTAAGGAAAGAATAACCTGAAAAGGATGAAATAAGGGAAATGAAACCAAACATTCGATTATAAAAGCAACTAGAGGCAGTGTAAGAATGAAGTGACTTAACTTTCATGAGGCATCTACTTTTAAACGATGGCAAATAAACAAATACATTGGCAAATTAATATTAATACAGAAATCAGCTATTTCTGAATGACTGAATAATCCCGAGAGAAATGTCTAAATTCATACAAGCCTGATTTAAACTGCAGATTTGGCCAAAATGGTCAACAGAGCTTAATGCGCTAAGAACGACATTAATTCTCTCTTGTAAATTTCCATAGTATCTTAGTAGGAGCCACCATTCCCCTTAGGGAAGATATTAAAAATCTAAAATAATATTAAATCCAAACACTTTAAATGCTGTGTGTGTGTATGTGTCTGTCTGTCTGTCTGTCTGTCTCCCCCTTGCCAACCATAATGGATAGATATATAATCAGGATCCCTAGCAGGAAAACCCACAAAGGCCTATTTCTTCAACAAAAGCCAAATCAGACTGAAATGAATCACAAGCTATTTGTTTCTTCTTTTATTTATAGGAACAGACCTTCTATCCCAGGTTCCTCAAGATAAGCCACCAAAAACTGCACCTGACAGACCCGTGGAGCAGCCATCCTCAGAGCCGGATCATTGCAGAGACAGAGGAAGAAGGACAGAGGAGGGGAGGGAGGGAGGGAGAACGCAGTGAGGCAGGCTCCGGAGCACTTGTCAACAATCCTCCCCTGTACGTAATAAGCAAGCGGCAGTGCAGACTCCGCGCGGCAATAGGACAGCCGAACACCAGCGGGGGCTGAGGGGGAGGGGAGACAGTCGGAGAGAAGATTATTTATGTGCCTGCAAGAGAATTGAACACTGAAAGGAGGGGGCATCTGGCTGACTTTCCCCCTCCCTGGTTTTTGCCATTTTGATGAATTAAAATGAGAAAAGGCGAAAGGAACTAGCTTTCCATCCTGCTATTTCCACAACCTGCAATGCAGACAAATCAAAATTACAGAATTTCTGCCACGAGGGGGGAGGGGACCCTATTGGCAAGGGACACTCACAATTTAATTGTACGGACTTTTATGTCCAAGGAATGGCCTGTTATACAGTGCACTAACTGCCCCTCCCTGCTGCACACACCCATCTCCAACAACAGCAGGGAACAGGGCAATGTTTCAACGGTATCCCTTTTTAATATCATAATCTGTGTCATTCAGCACTTGGCTTTTATTTATTTTTATTTGTTTTTTTGGCTGGGAAACCTGGGCAGCCCTCCAGACAGACTGCAGAAATCTCTGTTCACATGCTCCTCCTCCAATTCCTCCCTCCCCCCTCCTGCAATTCCAGCCACCATGGGAGCTTCATTACTTGGGAAGTGACCGGATGGGCAGGCATGGGCCACTGCCAGCACAGCACACCCCTCCCCCAGCCCTGCCTAGGCCCCTCCCCACGGCACATAAATTGATCTAATCTAATCAAGCTGAAGCTGTTTTCCCTCATTGTTTCTGGAGGATCTTTCACAAAACAGGCTCTGTAGCCTAGCAGCTGCTGAGAGGGGTGAAAAAGGCAGGCCTCCAACTGGCCTCCCCATCTGGGGCACGGGTCTCTTTTTTGTTTTTTAATTTTCAAAGTCATTTTCTTTGAAGCTTTTGAACATCATCTGACGATGATGTGCAAAACACATGCTTTGCACTACCCACATGCTTCTCTTTATGTCTTTCCAAGACAAGCAAAGATGGTGGCTGAAAACCGAGCAGGGCACTGAAACAAAGTTCATACTCAAGGCAATGGGACACCCCATCCTAATGAGTTGACTGTGTTATTTTACCTTTTGGGGCTTTTAAATACAGGCACTAATTAAGTTAAACCTTGCAAATGGTAAAGGCAGATGCTAGCTTTTCCTGAGGTGTGATACCTGACAGTTACCATGGCCATTTCTTAGGTCACCATGGAAAACATACTAAAAGCAGAGCATTTTCTGAAGAGGGAAGTGACATCTTCTCTGAAGCCTGTGATACCCACATACAAACTGGTGCCACTGCATTGTATAAATGATAAAGCGGTGGCTCAGGCTAGTCTGGGTTCCTTCCTTAGACAGGAAGGAGGCCATACAAGAATCTCTCCACCACTCCATTATTGCAGACTCAGTTGGCTCGAATGAAAGCACCCACAGCAGGAAACTGTAAAGAAGAAAGCCAGAAATTTTGGTAAACACCACTTCTGGGGAAATGAGATGAGAAAGAGGAAACCTGTTACACATATATGGTTGGAGAGAAATGAAGTGTGAGGATCATATACAGATTCTAGCTTCCCTTTACAATGCCCCAGCTCTAAGAGGTTCTTCTCCAGTCATTGCTGCTGGTATCCTCTTGAAAGAAACTAAAACAGGTGTTTACATTTGACTTCTGGTTCAAGTTAATGACTATGTGGCTCTGTGGCACAAAAAGCTGAAAACAATTTATTTATTGACAACACTATGTTTGCAGCAGCTGATTGGATAAGGTATTGACCCAGTACCCTACTGGAGGGATCACTGTAAGTAGGACATGGAACAAACAGCATCCCTTCTTTTTGTTTTTTATATTGGGGGGGATGGGGGGGGTCAGCTGATGAGTTGAAATACAGCCTTTTCAACTTAATAATATAAAAAGATATCCAATTTCATAATGCCACCATTGCCTTGACTTTGACATTCTAGTATTAGAGGTAAGTCAAACCAAGTACAGCTAGCTGCTCTTCCTCTCTCCTTTATAAAATGAATTCTGATCCTGGACAGTAGATAACTTTCAGCTACCCCTGTTATCCTGACTTCGTTGTTCAGAGACACTAATTTCCACTGTTTCGATATACTCCAGCTATTTGTGCTCTCCAAGAAGGAAGCACTACAGTATTTTTCCTTGGTGTATGTATGTCTAGGAACATAATTAGTAGACATCCTCACTCTAAAATGCTCAAACTGATAAGCTGAAAGCAGAGCACCAGCACTCAGATGAAGCGCTTGCACAAGCAGGTGCCAGGCGTTATCCGTAAATCTCTAAATGTCTCCATGAAGACATTGTGTTACTCGGAAATCAGAAAACACAAGGACTGTACTCAAAAATCTAACTTAGGGAGAGACTGGAATATCAGAAAGGCCCTCACACCAAAGCCTTTCTATGCAGTCAGCCAAATACATGCTTGCTCCTACCTAATAATCAACCAACCTCAGGGTACGTGAGGGTCTAGTTTGCCTCTTCCATAATCAACTCCCACCATTATCACTAAGTTGGGCAAACTCCAAAAAACTCTTGATATGCATTTAGCTTCTGAAGAGATAAATTACCAGAGCAAATTCCAACTTATATGTCTTGTCTCATGAGAGGAAGGACACTGTTTATCTGACTCAGTTTTCCAAGAGGCAAACTGCATTAACAAACCTGTTCCTTCAGAATGCTAAGACCTTATATTTCATTCAAATAACCACCCTGAGAAGTAAGCTAAGCTATATTCTGTGGCTTACAATTGTTATTCTAGCAGTTGGGAATACAGACAGGGGGGCCACCACAAGACAAGTCTGGGCTACCTAGGACCCATAACTTAAAAACTGAGCTTAAACAAACAAACAAACAAACAAACAAAAAAGAACAACAACAACAACAAATCTAGTCCATATTGAAAGCCAATTACCAAGAGAAAAGAGGCAAGCCTTGGGAATTATTGCACATTAAGAAAAGTCTTTCTCAGCCCAGGGTCTGATGGTGGTACACCTCTTCTGTTTCTAGCTCCTGTTACATGCAAGCTGCAGAAACCCTGGTATGTGAACATTAGAGTTCTACTCGATTAATCCCCACAACCCAAAAACATCCATAGGAAAGGCAGAAGACCATATAGGCTGCCAGGTGACTTAACTAATAGATGATGAGGCCTGTGAAGTCTCAAAAAAAGAAATGTGAAATTTTAATGAACAATCACAAGATGCTATACAACTATAGCAAACAGCCAAGTCACCACAGACTCCACGAGTTAATACTAATAATAATATTATCATTATTATAAGAGGAGGAAGAAGAGGAGGAGGAAGAGGAGGAGGAGGAGGAGGAGGAGGCGGTGGCGGCAAAAGTTGACACCTGGGCTCATTATTGGTACCTAAATGTCAACTCACAATTGGGATCCACCATCCTCTTCTGACCTCCTTAGGCACTACACATACACAAAATTTAAAATAATAAATTTAAAATAAGCTACATCTCTACGAGTATTTATTTCCTAAACAATAAAGTGACACAGATATCCACAGAGAGTTTACTTTATGCTAGTGATACAAATAACTGAGAGCAGATCTGAGTACAGAAGGATCTGCACAGACAGGTTTTCAGGTAGGAACTCACCATGTTACCCAGACTGGAACCAAATTGACAATTCTCCTCTCTTGCATCCTAAGTAGTGGACACTACAGACACAAGACACCATTTCTCGCTCCAAATAATATGAGCCTTCCATGTGCTTTGGCATCTGGAGGAATCCCACAACAGTCTGTCAAGGGATGCCTATACCTTAATGGTCCCTTTTGGCAATATGACCAATATATGATCCTATAACCTAGGTGTGACTTATTAAAACAAGACAAAGAAAAGGGGGGGGGGAGGACACACTGTGCTAATATTTTACTTAGTATATAATTAATATAATAACTAAATATACTAAAACCATTGTCATTATTAAAATCAGGCATGCTAACAATTACATATTAAGTATTATTTCTCTAGATTTTTATTTAACTAAAATTTAGTACACTGGCTCTATACCAAACAGAATTATGTATACTGGAAGTCTGAAAGCCTTCCAATTGACCCTGATAATTCCTAAAATGCCCGCCCCCCGCACATACTGGGTAATACATGAAGTTGTCCTGATACCCAATGTGGCATAAGGGTCATGAGATGCAATTACAAAATAATATCAATAGCTGTACTAACTCAGAAGAGCGATCCATGTTGAGGGGCACATTTCAACAACAGACTTGGTTGTTCATGCTACTAAAATACCACTAATCAATTAAAGCATTCACAGTCATGCAGGGGGGTGGGGGGGGTGGAAGATACTCAATCTCTAACCTTAGCCCTAACCCTCAGCTTCCCTTTCCAACTGGATCATAGGAGGGAGTACACTGAAGCAGGCCTCACAATAATGTAGTCTCAAATACAGCATAAGGTCAAATTCAAACACGCCAGTGCTCTTTGAAAATGGGATAATTTGAGAATTAAAGATATATCTATGCAGTATTAACATATTAAAAATAATTTAAAAAAAAGAAAATTTAGTCTGGTAGAGGTATTTCTCTATGAAAGAGTAGACAGTGGAAGACAAAATGGTGTGTTCTGGTCCTATTGTCCTTGCTGGCTGAGTAGTCTTAGAACAAACCATAGGAACACTCTGCCTACTAGGCAGAATGGGGCAGATAGATATAAAGGGGTCTGTGATCTTATATTTTATGAATTAGCTCCCAAGATCCCAAAGACCCAAAGCCATTGCTAGCTGTGAACAACATGGAAAAGGTAGGCCCTAACTGTGACTGAAATGACAGAACAGGTGGGGAATGGTGACACAACTTTGATCCCAGCATTCAGGAGACACAGGCAGGCAAATACAAGCCTACCTATGTAGCGGAGTTCCAAACAACTAAAGCTATATATCGATGTGGGTAGGGAGGACACCAGGAGCACATATTGGAAGAAAGCCTTTTTCTGTGGTGACAGCCTCCCTATAGAGAACATGACCCTCCCAAAAGATGATTCTCATCCTCCAGAATAGAAGAAATACACCATGGGTAGGTATATGGCGTATAACCCCAAGTAGTCCGTCTTGAATATGAAAAAGCAAGGATACTATAAAATCACCACAGTCTTAAATTAAGCCATCACAAACAGTAGTCTATATGTTGGCTGCTCCACCATCCTCTGTCAGGCCATAGGCAGAAAAACACGAATGACGGAAGGCTGTTCCTTCAAGACAAAGCACCACTGAAGGCATCCTGCCTGATCAAGACTGAGCTGGGAAACATCCAATAAACACATTTTGATGGAGGAGGGGTAAGATTGATATATTACTATATTAAAAAATATCTGAAAAGCACTCAACTGATTTTAAAGGGTAAAGAAGAAACCATAGAAAGTTAAGGGTGGTAATGGTCAATCTTCTGAAAATACTTTAAATGCCACCATACAACACAAGCAAAATTCACTCACAAAAAACATTGAGAGGGAAGCTTGGGGAGGGGGGATATAAAAGAAAGAAAAGCATAAACTTTGAACTTAAGGAGTAATGAAACAGGAAATTTACACTGAAACAGTTGAAGAAAGGGTTGGTACTGAAGAGCATCATCGCCTTCATGTAATTTGATTCTCTCTCACACACAGCTAGCATCATTCTAAACTAATAAGACATTTTTAAGAAAACCAGTTGGCAAGATGGCTCAGAGGATGAAGGCACTTGTGATGCAGAGAAAATAGAGAAAGCTCTTCTCTGACCTCCACACCTGACTGCATTCTTGCATTTTCAAATCAAGCATGTACACTACTTAATGTTAGACTGTGCTTCTAGAGTAAAAATGGAAATCAGGAACGGAGTTTAGTAATGTATTTAGAAGTAAAATCAGAAAGCGACAATTTAATTGCAAGAGTTTCAACACAGATTATAACTATTTGTGGTGTTTATTGCACACTGCCTATTATCTCTTCTTTGGGTCCCCATTGTGATTTCTTTTACTTCCAGGTCACATCTTCTAAACCCATTCATGATGAAAATCACTCTTTAGGTTATTGACTTGGTAACACCCCAGACTCAAGTCACCAACCACTCCTGGACCAAGTGCCACTTGAATTGGTGCAAATCAGCACTCACATTTCTGCAGAACACAGGACTAGGGAGATGAACACACCATACAGCCTTGGTTCCAGATTTACAATAATATGCCATAAATACCAAAAAGTCATTCTCTGCTAAACGGGGGTAGGGTGGGGGTGGGGGTGGGGGTTTGCCTATATTGTGTGTAAGTGTACCATGTGAGCTTAATGCATTTGGAGATCAGAAGAAATCATCAGAACCCATGTAAGTGCAGCTGCAGACAGTTTTGAGCTGCCATGTAGGTGGTTGTTGGGAACCAAACCTAGGACCTTTATCTATAAGAAAAATGCTCTTTTCTGGAGGCAGAGGGCAGGTTCAAGGCCAGTCACGTCTTCAGAGCTAGATTCAGGAGAGCCAAACCAGCCATGAAAAACGACAAGAGTTCTTAACCATTGAACTGTTGTCTCCAGACCCACAAAACTCAAAGCACTTATGAAGATCAAAAAAAGAAAAAAAAAAACAAAACAAAACAAAACAAAACCCAAAACTCAGCTTTTGAGGTGCTCTGGATTTCAGATTTCCTAATTAGTGATGTTTAGCCATTAAAATCTAAAAAAAATTTCCAAAATCTTTAAACGTACTGCTCCTGGTAATCTGATTATTTCTGCTACTAATAAAATAAAAATTAAGTCCAATGTCAATGTTCATTCCAACACATTCAAATTTTTGATGTGTTCAATATTGTTTGAGGTGGCTAGAATCCAGGAATTCTGGCTTAATATGACTTGACAGATTGTAATGTGAATGAATGACTACCAAGTACACCCTCTTTCAGTTTGAAGTAACTGTTCAAAATAGGTCCAAAGGTTTTTTTCTTCCACTGTTTCATATTTACACCATTTGGATATTTCTCTATTGTTTGTTTCTTTGTCCCTCCAAATAATGTTTCCCTTTCCAAATGAGCAGGCAGACACCTTTCTCATGAAGTAAGTATAGGCCAGTTCAAAGGCAGTCGGTGTTAAGACCACTACCACCCCAGGCAGCTCACAGATCTCAAGGGCAAGCAATTGTGTACAAGGGTTGGGAGCACCTGCTAATTCACACCAACTATTCCCATGGGAAGGTCCTTCCTTACCCATGTCAAGTAGGATAGCCTGGTAGGGGGGAAAGTGAAGGTAGGTGGGTCAAAGGTATAGCTCTTGGAATTAGAATGGATCCTGATTTCAAGGTACTGACATCCAGAGCCTTGGAATGTTGCACACCTAGTCTAACGTACATTCCAAGTGGTCTGCTGCATGGTACAGCTACTGCTTTCTGGGAAGAACTTCAATTCTAGTTACCTTCTTTAATGTTTAATTTCTGCTAGGTAGTAAAGACTTTAAATGAATCCTCAAAATTCTGAGAATGTCACTTCTGAGAAAAAAATTACCACCTCACTTTTAGAAATAGAAAAACAACAGGAGGCAAACATATAGGGCTTTTGGCCTCAGAAAGATTCTGTCTGGAGTGAAGGAGATCCTTCAGGGCATCTCGTGGTGCTACCATGCCCTGTGATTAAAGCTAATGAGAAACTACAACAGCCTACCCAGGCAGAATGACAAAGGACACGGACCCATAAGGAATGAAGGTAAGGGTCACTCCTCCAGGAAAAGAACCTGCTGAGGTGCTTACAGAAGATGGAGACAATACAGAAAGGGTAGGAGAGGAAGGCAGTTACAAATACCATCTAGGAACCATGTGACCAGTTACAGAAATGAAATTATGACTAACAGAAGTGCTTTCATTGTATTTTGTTAATATATTTGTATAAGTATGTGTTTTCTTTCAAGCTCATTAACATTAATTAAGAAAATATCAATGATTGTCATATTGAAGTTTGAAATACTAAAAGGATACTTCCCCCAAAGAACGATGCCACATATTGTAAATTTAAAATAAGGATCTGTGGTTTTATGAGGACTGTTTGGGCATTAGGTGCTATTATGACCTGATTACTGTCTGGGAATTGAATTTATTGAAAACAAACTATGACATAAGGAGATATAACTGTGTGTTCAAGTGCTGGATGACAAGGAGTGGATAGCTACTCTAGGTTGTCAATTTGACTATATCTGAAATGAACTATACAAGCCAGACAAAACTGGAGGCCACACCTATGGCCCAGATCTCGAGGCTGGAAGACACAGAGTTTTCATTCAGATCATGAGGTAGGATGACAAACACTTTTGACCAGGATCTTGAAAGGTATTGACACAGGGTTTTAAGCCAGATCTTGAGGTATAATTTATGTGTCCTGAATCTGGTCTACTGACCTGAGCTGACAGTAAGTAAGTAAACTAATTCAAAATGGTCAGTACCCAGACTGAACCTAGCCAGATTCAGCTGTACCTGTCTTTGACACAAGGCACAGTTTGGGATTAGGCAGACCGCTTCTTAACCTACATCAGCTCAAATAAATAAGGGCAGACTACTCCTCAAACAATGTTCCTAAATATTGATTTGTACAGAGAGGCTAACAAACTAGACTTATCAGCATGCTAGGGTCCACTACCAACAGCAACCACTTGATGGCAATCTTAACCTATTCCCTTGGAAGTCTTCCACTCAAGGAGACTGTAGGAGGGCTAGCAGTATTTGTAGGGTACACAGAATAAAAAGGCTGGAATGGCTATCCTCACGTAAGTCACATGATGAGGAGGAAAGAAAGCAGGCAAACAGGTGGTGCTAACCTCCCCCTAGAGTTCAACCCTACCGCTACAGAGAGGGGTGGAAATAATCCAATGTCCCTCAAACAGTTCAGGAAAATAGAAACATAAGGCATCACAGTGGCTTCACATCACATTCTCAGAACTTAAGGCTCAAATCATGGATGGTAACAAAAGATAAGTTGGCAGCATACTTCCACTAGAATCCGAACACTTCCGGGGATCCAAAGGTGGAGTTGTCTGTTAAAATTGCCCTAAGGCTTTATAAAAAAAAATAATAAAGCCTGTGACCACTTTTGGACAAGGCTCTCTATCTAGTGTGTTTGTAAAGACTGGAAAGATAGCCTTTGACTGTCCTCAAGGCTGATGGGACACAGATGACCATTCTCTTAGAGAGAAAGGATAAAGGCTCACATTCCTATCATCCCCCCAGCTCCCTTGGATGAGACAGCTATCTTTGTGAACTATGGGGGAAAAGGTATGAAGGTAAACCTGAGGGTATAAGAGCATCCAAGGTCTACGAAGTATGCCAAGAGGATAGGTGAGATTTGGCAGCAGCAAAGATTATGAAATGAATTGTAAATTAAGGGATTTATAGAAACAAGGTTATTTCCCAAATATGTTATCTAGTAATCACTCTGCTAGCTTTAAAGCTACTCCATATAGGACTTCTAACATTAAATGTTGCTTAATAAATAAATAACAAGGTATTTTCATCTTGAGGGAGGTTGGGGGGTGGAGTTCCCCCACCCCCACAAAGACAGCATCACTCAGAAGTTCATCGGGTTCAACAGGATTTTATCAAAGAGAGTAAAGCATGAAAGGCTGAAAAAGCATGTGGCCTCCTACAGCGACTATCATTTTTACAGCAATGGATATTAATAAGCAGATTACCCAAATGCCTGCTCCTGCGTATGAAAATAAACAACGGTCTAGTGATCCTAAGGGGCTTTTGCCTTTATACATGGGGGAAACAAGAAAGGGAGCCCTACTAAATAAAATGCCTACTAAACTGATCACTATATGGATGCAGTAGGGCTTCCTCATGTTAAAGGCCCAACACAGAATTCTCCTGATCTCAAAACTACAGAATCTTTCTTCCACTTACATAGAAAGATTTCATTCAAATAAGAACTTTGAAAAGTACAAACATCTTTCTACCTTATCAGGAAAATGTCACATAAGCAAAAAAGAAAACACAGTGTAGACAATGAATTCCTACTGTAACAGCCCATGTGTCCTACCAGACTTTAATAGGAAGATAGTTTGTATTTCTTGTTTTGAAGCTGCAATTCTCTGAGGTTAACAATACTGCACTTAACCTGTGCTGTAAGCACATTTAGTCCTAAGGTGAGGCAGGAAACTGCTTTCCTCCCAATATAAAGATGTCAATCAACAAGAACAGAGTTGCCAGTGCAGATTCAAGGCCTCCAAAATTAATCACTATTCTAGCTACAGCAACTTGCTTTGTACCCATCTGCTACAGCATCTTGTTAGGGCACACCATGCTGGATAAAACAGACACTCATCAAAGCCACAAGAGAAATGGTCAACAGTTCCTCCTCACTGCCACCATACCCAATCATCAAGGCCAGGAACTAGATTATAGGTCTTTACATAAAGAAATTAGTACACAAGGGCAGAATCTTTGTTGAAAGTAGAGTCTTGATTGTAGCCTAGGCTGGCCTGAAACTCACTATGTGACAAGAATAAAGCACCTAGACTTCCTTCCTCTCCCAAGTATCCCTGCCTGAACACACCATTGTATCATGAAAATGAGGACAGTAGCAGCAAGAAAAACCACCCTTCAAACTTCAAGCACAAGGTGGTCTGAGAGCACTGGACAATGAATGGGTCTGAGGCAGGATGTGACCCAAAACAGAAACACATTAACCTCCATAGGCATTCCACTTGGAATTGCTCCAAGAAACACTTCTGAGCACCTAGGACAACAGGGACACTTGGCACCTCACTGTCATTTAAATTGGTTTCTAGGTACAGAGTATGTCTTCAGTTTGATCCATTCTTTCCAATTAAGCTCTTCATCAAGGCTCAAGACTCCTATTTAAAATTTTTGAGACAAACCTACATACCTCTAAAAAGACCTTTCCCTCCTCTGCTATCAATCATTAATCTCCCTCATCCACGTTCCAAACACATATGCCAGTCATGGAAATCTGTCATGGCAGCTACTTGAATCTAATTCCAACTCTCTAGTAGAGCTCAATGTCAAGCCCCAGCCTCTGTCACTAGAGCTTCACTTTCATCCAACTACTCTTTGATTAGAAGGCCTCACTCATCTCTTAAGGACCCTCTCTCTGCAAGGTTTTCAATGCACCCTTCTCCTGGTTGCTCAAAAATAGCCCCTTGACATCAGCTGCCTCCCTGCTAGCCTATTTCCTCCAAACACACAGGCTCCTATGTTGATTTCTGACCTAATTATCCTGCAGGAATCTCTTATGCATTTGCTTCACTCATTTTATCAGTTAGTGTTCCATGACAGTGAGAGAAATTCCAAGGCACTTCACCTTGGGCATCACGGTTAGACATGCATAATAGTAGTGACAATCATAAAAACAAGTGCACCTGAGCCAATGGAAGTGGTGATGCATACCTGTGACCCCAGCACCCAAGAAGGTAAGGCAGAAGACTGTCCATTTAAACCATGTCCAGACTGACCTGAAAGCTACAAGCACTCACATACACACACCTGCCACCTCCAGGTGAGTGAGTAGATTTGGGACTACGACTCAAACAGAGGATAAAAACACCTCCTCCAAAAAAAAAAAAAAAAAAAAAAAAAAAAAAAAAAACAGGTTTACTGCTTCTATCAACTGAATTACAAATATCAAAACCCAGAAACATGAACACCTTAGTAATTGCTTACCACTCCATTCCTGAGGTACCTACTTCTTTCTACTAATTAACAATTCCACCTACATCATTCAAAGCCTGGTTAAAAAAAAAAAAAAAACCAGAAGGTAACAGCAGGCAATGTGGGATGAGCAAATGACATATGGGATGGATATGGAAAAAGAAACTAGTAGAGGGGACAAGAGGAGATGAGGGCAGGATTATCTGATAATTTGTGGTTAAATGAAAATTTAATTTTAATTTCTAGTGGTAAATTAATGAAATAGGAATTTAATCCAGAAAGGCTAAGTTTGAGTCCTGGCATTACCAGGCTACTCCATTCCTAGGGTTATTCCCATCCATGTTACTCTGATCTATTCTGATGGTTTCAGTGAACAAACCACAGCTAGAGCCTTCCAATACTGACTGTGAAGTTCGAAGAACAGCTTAACAGTCCTGCCCACTGTACGTCTAAAGACAGATCCAACTTCCTTACATCTACTCAAAATCATTTTGCTGGCCAAAAGGGCTTGCTGATCTCAGATGACATTTATAGGAAGCAAATGAAATTCAAATACAGCTAATAGCTCCCCTCTCTTACTGTGTAATTATGTGTACTCGTTATTTGTGTAGCATGTTATTATTTAAATGTCCCTAATTTTAGCCCCAGCAGGCCCAAGGGCCTTGAAAGATTGGCCAAGATTCCCATCCTCCACAAGCTTTCTCATTTCATTACATCCAGAAAAGTAGCATCATCTACAAGCAGGAGGAACAGAAGGCTTGCCACCAGCAGATCTTTATACTGCCCCGCCCATCTACCCAGCTACAGCAAGGAACTGGAAAGATGATGTAAAGTCCAACCGTCAATCCATGACACTGTTCAAAGGGTTCATGTGCTTCCTTTCAGAAGGCAAAAGCTTTCAGCCCTTGTCACTTCTGGAACACCAAAGTAAGGTGGATGGTGCACATAATTTTATGACATAAAAATGAGGTCTCTAATATCTTGTGCCCATTTAGGTTATTCCAGGACCTATGGAAGTGGAAGGCTGGGTCCAGCCACTCAAACACAGGCTCCTATGTTAGTTCTCTGTATTAACAGCAGACATTCACCCAACCCCTTCACACAAATGGTTGAGGGCAAAAGCCGTTCTCTAATCATGCCTACATGCCACTGATTTAGAAAATTATGTCATCCACATATCACTTTTAATGTAAAACTAGCACTATTTTTTGGGGTTTTAAATAGAATTTCTCTAAGAAATTCCTGTAGAAGAAGCAATAGGCTGGAAACATCTTTCTTGTTAAAGGGTAGGGGCAATGGCTCTGCAGTTATGAGCACTGGAGATTCTATCAAAGGATCTAGGCTCAGTTCCCAGCATCCAGATGGCAAGTCACAACTGTCTGTGGTTCCAGTTCTAGGGGATCTGACACCTGACACAGACATACATGCATGTAGAATACCAATATACATAAGTTTTTAAAAAAATTAAAGGAGAAAAGCATTAAAAATAATAAAAATGGCAAACAGAAATAAAACATGCTATGCTCAACATAACAATTTCAAGGATTTAGTAATCCTTCATGTGCTCTGGATTGCAAATTATCAAATGAAATCCAAGTTCTATAATTTGAACTATAATTCCAATTCTGCTACAGCAAAATAAATGTCTATATAATGCCTGTGACTCTATAAACTTCTACACATACACATTCAAAAGATGATTCTCCCTGTGGCATATCTGCCTGCATGTGATGTTTCCTGCCATGCTGTTAATGGACTATACCTATGTAAGGCAACTTCAATGAAATGTTTCCCTTTAGTAGAGTTGCTTGCTGTAGTCATGTTGTCTCCTCACAGCAATAGAAACCCTAAAACATCCAAAAGAACACACCCTTTTTCAAATCAGAAGATGTCCTGGAACTGGAAGGAAAAAGTGGAAATGATCCATACCCCCTAACCAAGAAGTTAACTGCAACTGACAGGGTAGTAAAGACAAAAAAGTTTCCTCCCCTGAAGTAGCAATGAAGTATCACCCAGACTACCATACTTCAAGGTAGGCCCCTATCCCAGAAGCAATTAGTCAACACAAAAAACTACGGATGTTTGTTGGGGAGAGGGGGGATAGACTTTAATAAAAATAAGCAACAACAAAAAAACAACTATCTGTCTCCCTTTCCCTGATAGCTACCTGAGACTTGAGGGGAAAGGTCTGACATAAACGCCTAATTTTAGGAATGAGTATCCATCCATATATTTTAAGCTTGGACGTCTATTGTCATTATATGCCTTTTTCTCATGGCCCATTAACTTTCTGTGTGTGTGTGTGTGTGGTGGGGGGATTGTTTAAAAAAGGGGGAGAGTAAAACACCAAAGTTGGATGGGTAGACAAGGTGGAGAGGATCTGGCAATTGAAAAAATATTTCGATTTTAAAAAAAGGCTGGGTAAGCACCACTCTATCACTAGACACCTCCCATTCTAGGAAACCTTCTTTCTTTAATGAACAATCTTAAATGTTTATTGCTACCATATGCATTTCCATAGTAACTGAAAAAGTAGAACCATTTCATCTGGTGACTGAGAATTAAGCCAAATTTTCTTTAGAAACTGTATATACGCACATGTATACAAGCCAGAAGAGGGTGTTGGATCCCTTGGAGCTGGAGTGACAGGCAACTGTGAGATACACTAACATGGGAGCTGTCCACTGCCATTTGAATCAATATATTCCTTCCTTCAGCACCACAACCCCACTAACCTATGTCCTGGCTACATATGACCTATAGAACAGTGTTTCTATGGGAAAGGCTGTGAGCAGCAGCCTCTGATTTACAAGTGTCCTGGTGTATGTGGTAGGCAAGCCACCCACGGGCTTTCTGAACACTTGATCCTCACCCAGAGGTACTGTTTTGGAGGGAGATTTCCATAGCCTAGTCACAAACCCTGTATATTCCCTGCTTCTCTACTACAGATGCAATATAACCAGCTCTAACACTCACTCTGCCATGCTTTCCCTTTCAGACTGGGCTGCATTTCCTGAACTGTGGGCCAAAATAAACCCTTCTTACACACACACACACACACACACACATACCCTACAAGTCACTCGATTCTCAAGACCTTCACCAGCTCCAAGGTCTTGAACCCTCCCCGTTCTTTCCCCCTATTCTTCCCCCCACCCCCAGGGAGGGGGTGTCAAGAAGGGGAGGTGGGGAGGGAAAGGGAGGTGAGCACACTATAGCACAGCATTCCTCATATGTGGAGAAAAGTACACCCACACAAAAGGAGTTAATCTCATTTTGGTAATTCTGCTTTATGGTTCTTCCCACTAAAACTGCCAAACCTTTTAGCACAGTAGCTACTTTCAAGATTCTGCTGTAGGAGTGACTGTGCTAAGGTGGGCTTCTCTGTGTAGATCAGGTGGCCACAGAGCGTACAGACCTCATGTAGCTCTGCCTTTCAATAGATGTACCACTATGCCTGGTTAAATGTTTTTAAAAATTAGTAACAAGGAACTCAAAAGGCCCTGATGAAACCTGATGTGCAGGGTGACAAACATGGTCTGAGAAATCAGCCTGAATAACAGCAACAAGAAGAATCAGTAATGGGCATATTGACAGCATTGCACAACTGAAAGCCTTGTAACAATATCATTAGAGAGGAGCCAATTGGTCAGGTAGAAGCTGTACACATAACAATCCTAGCTGCTGGTGCCTGAACCAGAGTTTGATGCCAAGAGCCCAGAGGACGACGTAGCAGTCATGTACAGTTTCAACAATCCTGTAACTAAGAGGGAAGAAAGAACCAGAGAATTGGCCAGAATATCTAGCTCTGTGAACCAGCAGCAATCTAAACAGGAGAAACTATGCCTTAACAAGGCAGAGGGTGATTACCTTCGTGAACTTGAACATCAGAGACAGACAAACAGATCAGACTAGACAGACCTGGGGGAGGAGAGGACGTGGACAGACCTGCCATAGTGGCACCTCTCTGTAATCCCAGCATTTGTCAGGAGGATCATAACTCTGGACTCAATGGAAGGTTTTATTTAAAAAAAAAAAAAAAAAAAAAGCCAAGTTTCACTACGCACATGGTGCAAAGATTTTAATCAAAATAGAATTACCTTTTGTAATTGTCTTTTCAATGTCTCACTTAATTATTTTCACACTATCACAAAGTCGAAGATAAATGTAGCAGGATAGTTAGCAGCACTTGGTGCTACAAGGACTATCTTTACTTCTGTTCATAAATATAAATAATACTATTACTAAGTCTTGCACGACTGTCTAACTTTTTCCATAACACCTAACATTTACCAGTTAGGGTATATTTAATTTCTGACAATAAAGAATAGTACTAAGGCATTGACTATTCACAAACAAAACAACCTTAAATCAGTAATTACTATTCCTCTATTCTTTCTCTGGGATAAAAAAATCCAATTATTTCTCATCACTGTGCCCAAACCTTCATGAATTTTACCAGGTAAAATACTATATGATAAACCATCACAGCGAATACTCTATATGAACTGCAACCAAGGAATATTAAATGCCATCTAGAATTTACATAATTCTCCAAATGACCCTTTCAAATATGTGTTTCACTAATTAAATCAAGCGATACTAAGTAAAACAAAAAGGGCAGGATAAGACTGAAGGGATGGCTCAAGGGTTAAGAGTGCTTACTGTTTTTCTGGAGCACCAGGGTCCAATTCCCAGAGTCCACATGGCAACCCACTCTAGCTCCAGTTCCGTCTGGCCTCCTCAGACCCTACCTAGGCTTGCACACGGTACACACATAATGCATAGACAAAACACTCATACAATTTGCAGAATAAAAAGAGACTTTTACATTAAGAAAACCCACCATGTGGGGTTTATGTCTTCCTTCAAGTTATCCCACCTTAAGACAGTAAAAACAGACAAGTTGGGAAAATAATGGACTTCTAACCCTGCCATGACCCTATAAAAATGAGTCAACAAACAGATTTACTCAGTAACAAGGAGAAAGCATGGAGTACTCAGTCTACAATTAAGGCAAGCAAAAGAAAACCGGAACACAGTAGCAATCAAACCCATCTCAGACAAGGGAGAAGGTAGAAACCAAAATCAAAAATAATGGTCTGATTTCCATAACCAATATATGCACAAGAAACTGGAGGTTGTAGGTAGGCAGAGGAGAAACGAAAACTGGAAGCCATATGTGAGCTATAACATGGAAACTACTATACTGCATGTGCTGATTCCTGTTTCTAAACCAAACCTGTAAGACAAGAACAAGGTAAGGTCTCTTTCCTGTGGCTTTCTTGTCGGCCAAGTAAAAGTAGAATATAACCACAGGTCATTCCATAATCTATATGCAATTAAGGCACATGCAACAGACTATGAAATATATCACACCTGGAGCCACATAATCAAATTATTTTAGCATTCATTTAGCTGGAAAGATGGCTCAGTGGTTAAAAAAGCACTGACTGCTCTTCCAGAGGTCCTAAGTTCAATTCCCAGCAAACACATCATGGCTCACAACCATCTGTAATAGAATCCGATGCCCTCTTCTGGTGTGCATGAAGACAGCTACACTGTACTCATAAAACAAAACAAATCTTTTTAAAAAAAAATGCTAATAAATGGCAGAGACAGAGAACGTAAGAAATTTGAGAGGCAGTTCCTTCCACTTTACCAGACCTGACTGATAATCACAGGAAGACCCTAAGCATTCCAATTATTGTACAGTCACGCCTTGTAGCAACTGGTCAACAAGGAAGTCAGCAGGGTGCACAGGAGATTGCTTATGCCCAAGTCAGAACAAGGTACTACAGAGAGACTAAATCCAGTTCCATTTTCAACTCACCATTCACTGTTTTCAGGCTCCCGGCAATGCCTTCCCCATGCTGCCTTTTCTGTGCATTCTTGAATTCCTTTAGAGACAAATAAAGGACTTTCCGAACGACTCTCTCTTCTGACCACGGGATCCCATCACTGTCGTCCTGTGGAAAGAGAATTTTTGAAAGTCAGGTACTCAAATATTCAGACACCTCTTTGCTCTTCTCTACTCTCTTGCCCTCTTCCCCTTTGTCCCTTCTCTCCCATGTCCCTCGCCCCCTTCCCTCCATGTGCTGATGACTGGCCTCTATTCCTCCCCTCTTCTGCTGCTGTTCTCAAATTAAACCTTTTATGTGGGGAAAAAAATATTCAGCGACTGTTAAATTCTAACTGGTTATGGTGGATACATCTTTATAAACACTTGGTAAAAGCAGGTAGGTAAATTTGAGGATGCCCTGATCTACAATGGAAAGATCAATTATATGATTCAGAGTGTGAAATGGCAATACATTCCTTCTGCATAAATCCCAAACAAATCCTCCAATGAAGGATATATCCTAACTTCCCCATGTGTCCTCAATATCCCCAATCAAGAATTCCCTAGATCAATGGTTCCCAGCCTTCCTAATGTTGTGCCCCTGTAATACAGTTCCTCAGCTTGTGGTGACCCCAACCATAACATTTTCACGGCTACTTCACAACTGTAATTTTGCTACTGTTCCGGATCATAGTATAAATGTAATGCATATATATCTGTTTTTTCCATGGTCTTAGGCAACCTCTGTAGAAGGGCAGTTCTACACTGTACTAGAGTAAAGGAAAAGCAAAAGGAAGGAAATAAGGTACCATTTTCCACCTTGCTCTGAACAGAACTCCTACACTCCTGGTAGGCCTGCCAAGATGGTACTTCGATTGCACGGCAGTACCTTTAGAGGACCAAGAGAAGCCAAGAAACTGTGCCACCGTAACCTGAAAATTACAAGTTAACCGCTAAACCTTCACCAGACCTTCAAAAATCATTAGACCCAGAATCATGAGACTTTTAATTAATACCCCATTTGTAGAATTCAAGTAATTAATCAATAGGCAGATGACGTGAATATTTAAAATATGAAGAGCAAAATGGGGTTGAATTGGTTTTCCTTTGAGATTACCTGCAACCAAATGACAGTGCTAAGCAAGGTTGGGAGACGGGCTTAGTGGGCTAAAATCCACCTTGTAAATAGCCAGGGCTACTCATTAGAGCTGTCAAACGGAACTCCCTTCTCTCCTATCCTGTCCCACTTCTTCCTGTGTCTCCACAACAATGATGTAAGGTTATGAACTGACGGGTCCTTCATCAGCAATATATGAACCATAACATCCCAGAGTAGCTCTGCCCATGAAACTGCAGGGTCTTTGCCTTGACTCAGGTTCTCGATAAAGAAATTATAACCCCCCCCCCAGGTATGTTTAAAAGATAAGCCATGGAAGACAAAATGCCTACAAAGAAAACCACATCCAGGTTGAGCTACCTACACCAGCAACTTTATTACACCTATGAATACTTAAAATGAAGGAGAAGCAGGCTACAATTGAAGTTTCACACAAAGGCACAACTGTTCTTTCATAATCTACATGGCTGGTCAATACCTGCTGCCCTTAATAAACTGACTGTGCTGGTCAGGTGATAAACCCGACAGAGTTCTAGTGGGTCACCCCACCGCTCCCTAGCAATGCAAGGTACACAGAGCAAAAACTAAGCAAGCCTGAGTACCCAGAAATCTGGGTAATGGGAAGTCGTAGTCAGCCAGACAATCTTGCTGCTGTGGCTCTCTTCTCATTCAGAGGTGCTGTAGAATGGTCTACAGACCTAAAAGGTCAGGATAGAAACCTGAGGGGGACTGCACGCGGCTCCATCCTTATTCTATCTCCTCCCACACACAATCCACCCCATTCTTCCTACACTTGCCTTCCTATTCTTCAACCTTAGACAACAGCTAGTGTGAAGTGCCTGAAATTACAAGCGTACTGATGAGTTAAATCATGGCTACCTTTCTATTTCCACAGCGACTGAATATGAGGCGTGACTACAGCTCTCCTCAGCAGCCCACGTACTGCCTCCAACACTATACCCCACCCATCTAAACACCTGGACGCAGGGAAGACAAGATCTCCATCTGAAAGTGGCCTGAACGTGACTTAGTGTCTAGCATGAGCTGCCTAAACACCACTGCACATTTGCTGCTCACCCATAGCAACTCTTGCCAACTCTGTATAGGTTCTACTTTCCTATCTCTTCCAAGAGTTTCTAGCCCTAAACCCTTTATGACAAGAACCTGAAAACCACTCCCAAATCCGTTTTTAAATCTAGCCTCTCTATCTTGGTGTTCAGAAATATCCATGGGAGGTAAGGCTTCCCCTCCTTCCTACACTCCCCGAGCTGGGGACCCGAACCCAGGGCCTTGAGCTTGTTAGGCAAGCGCTCTACCGCTGAGCTAAATCCCCAACCCTTCCCCCTCCTTCATTGTCTGCAGACAGAAGGTCAATGGTGGAAAAACCTCACATACCAAGCCTCCGAGCAGGCTTTCTTTTTAGCTACTTATTTGACGACCTTTTTTTTTTTTTTTCCCTTTTTTTTTCTTTTTTTCGGAGCTGGGGACCGAACCCAGGGCCTTGCGCTTCCTAGGCAAGCGCTCTACCACTGAGCTACATCCCCAACCCCATTTGACGACCTTTGAAGCAATCCTAAAATTATTATTTTTAAAGGGGTGCTAAGAAAACAATAAGGATCAAGTCTAAGATGAAAGTCCATTACTACTATACCGAAGAAGTCTTCCCTATGACTACACAGTGATCCCAGGCACAAACAAGCAGTGGTAGAGGCAGGGGACAAAATTATCCCAAATCCTATTAGTCATTCTCTGTCTCTCTTCCACCTCCTACTGGATGCTGAACATGCCATGCATTGCCTATAACACCTGATGCCCAGGATGCAATAAAAACCTCAGATTTCTACTCATACCAGGGCAAGACCAATAGAAGCATGAAGGTTACATCCCTTTCCAAAACTCCTGAAATCAGACCATATTCTGCAGTACGTACTGTTAAAGATATCTACTGCAATAATCTTCCGTGGAAGGAGGTAGACAAGGTGAGCTTTATTGTATCACAAGATGACAAAAAGAACTGGTCCAACAAGTTTCACACTCATCTCTTGACAACCTTCTCCACACAATTACAACAAAAAACAAACATCTTTCAAACATTCACAAAAAAACCATAATTTTCTAACAGCAAACATTATACAATGTTAACAAGTTGTATTCCAACCATGGTTTTTAAAAAATCATTTTACTGTGTTTGGATTGCTGTTCCAGCTGCTGCTCTCCAATGACAGCCATCACTCAAGGAAGGGGCTTGGAGGTGGGGTGGCAACATGTGACTTCATCTTGGAAATATGGATGCCCTCCAAGGAGACTCAAGAAAAGACTATGAAAATGCCACTGTCTGAATTGATGACAAGGTCATTCAACAATAACCAGCGGCCCTCCATATCTACCTGCATGTAGTAATTGTGACTTCTTTTCTCAGCTGCCAGTGACCCTAATAAGATTTGATCTCACTGGCAGTGGTGGCCATTTCCTCCTCCTTGGGTAAATGAACAGTAACCCCTTCACTGGGGTCTTTCAACTAGGATTTCTGACAGCTGCAGTGAAATCATTCTACTCAATCAACACAATCCTGGCCTATTCCAACAACAGTTTAAGACAACATAACACAGTACCAAAGAGTAAAATCAGGGGCTGCACTTCTGGAGGACCTGGATTTAGTTCCAAGAGACAGTATGGTGGTTCGCTCCAGTTCTGAGGATTTGAAGCCTTCTATTGGCCCCTTTGGATTTGCTGGCACCATATACACTATTGGTACATATAGCAATCAAACACCCAAATACATAAATACTATTAAATATTAAAATTAAAAACAAAATGGAACTCCATGGTGCTTATTGGCAGTAAATGACAGTGACTATGAAGACTGCCAAGGGAAAAGTTGAAAAGGTACAACTTCAACTTGGGGCACAGTCACTTTTGTTACTTTGACAGTGGGAAAACTTTCCTTCTGCAAAACCCCCTCAGGTCAACACAATGCTAATCCATGCTTTAAAAACACTTTTCAAAAAAAAAAAAAAAAAAAAAAAAAAAAAGGGCTGGTCAAAGAATTCACATCCAGAAAAAGAATTAAGCAGCCAGGAAACAGCCCAAGAGAGGGAATGTACACTCTGAATATAAACATGACAAAGTTTTCTTAGAACCCCTTCTTGGGATAAAGAAATGATCCTGAAAACACTAATGCAAGGAGTTTTACTCCTTTAAATAAACGTGGGCTTAACTTTGATCACTACCCTTTTTAAAGTTACAGTTGAAATTGGATTAGGAACTTCTGCTGAAAAACGATTTATTTCATAACACAACTCTGACAGCCTGAACCTCAGGCCACCAGCTGTGCTTTTATAAAAATCTGCTGGGTAGCTGCCAAGTCAGCTCTTTTGCGTCTGAACATGTCAGACATCCGTTGTCAAGAAGGTAGTGGCATGGCAGGGAGATATCTACACAGTTTGCCCTGACAGGGTACATTGAGAAAGGAGTAGTCAGCTAATCCCTCCCACATCTCTCCTCCTGCTGTATTTAAAGATACCAGATCTACAGCATGATTTTTTTCCAAGAATCGAGCAGAAATCTGATTTCACAGTTTAGAATGCGACAAACTCAAGCACTCACACAAAATTAAATAACAAGACTGCTATATGAAGGTCCATCATAAGGAGTTGTACTAGACAGCACTGTGTATGACACTGGTTAAGATTTCAATTGACCATGTGACCTATTTGATAAACATTTTGTTACAGCATACTATGTGCCCTTCAACATAACCATCCTGCAAGTCACTGCAACCCTGCCTGCTACACCAGGCCTTGCCACCATTCAGGGAAGGTAGAACACAGAGCACTCTGAAAATAATGTGCAAATAAATGCTCCTAAACCTACCACAGGATTGTGCCACTGTTAAAGCCATATTAATTAACACTGTGAAGTAGAAAGTGCACCGAAGTCCTTCTGGCAAAGAGATCTAAAGGCATATTTCACAGCATAGTTTCTACTAGCATGTATTGCTTTCACATACCATAAAGGCAAACCAACGCAATGTCAGGGCCAACTGTACAAGACAAAGCAGTGTATAGTGCCTTATGTATATACAATACTTTTATATAGTTTTAAAGTACTTTCCAAAAACACATTACAAACCAAGTCATTGAAGGCCACTCAAAGCCTCTGTGTGTGTGATTCTCTTCTGCCTCTACTTCAGTCAAAAACCCTAGCTTATGAGCTATAGCAAGGAATTAAAAATACACTCCTTCCCACAGAATCTAATCTAGGATGTTACTGGAGTCTCTTCACAACTCAATCAGTAGCTGGCTGGCTTACTGGCTCAGCAGCAAACCTCCAAAAGAAAATAGGCACATACACACATTACTGTTCATCTAGACAAATTATACCAATCATTAGGTTCTTACTGGTATTAAAGACTACAACAAGGTCTGACCTTGAACATTACACTACTGTAACTATTACAGAAACAGCTAATTGTGACTCAAGTCTTTCGCTTATCAACAACCTACCTTAGTCTACAGACACAGCCTTGAGTGTCGGCCTCATCCATTCTATTCCTAGCACCTCTTCCTCTCCCCAGTGTCACACTGAAGTTTAGCTGTGGACCACTTCACTTATCTTGCTTATCTTTTACCTTTTACAGTGAGCCTATGAAACATCATCACACAGACTTTCATTTATATAACACAACTGAGATGCAAAAATTGTAAACAGTACAGATCACATCTTGCTTTTTTAAATCTTTATGATGCCTATAGGGAGCACCAGAAATAGCAAAACAGAAAAGTCAAACACATGAGTCAAACACGAATGAAATTTGTAGAGAACAGTGAAGCACATAAAACTCCCAGTAGAAGGAATGTGTGCACGACCAAGGCAAATGCCTGTAGGGCTTGGTAAGGCACGTCCTGGAGATTTGTCTCATTACTGATACTCCTGGTCCAGGAAGAAGTAATCAATAATATATACAACTTTAGCCCCCACTGAATTTTCACAAAATCTGTGCCAGCCGCCCTAAATGCCATAAATGCCCCCTACCCCCTGCAGGGCGAGGTTATCCTTAATAAATTCATTTAACACAACTCTTTTTTTACCTGCCACACTAAAATTCATTACTGTATTTGACACCTACCACCACCTTAATTATGCCCTCCACATCGACACACAAGACCTCTGAAAATCTTTGACATTTTCCTTCCACTGGTTGTGGTAGTTAAAACCCTTTAATCCCAACACTTCAGAGGTAGAGTCAGGTGGATCTTCAAGTTCAAAGCTAGCCTGGTCTACAGAACCAGTTCCTGAACAGCCTGAGCTACACAGAAAAAAGCCCCAAAAAAACTCTCAAACCAAACCAAAACATATGAGATTCCTTTTACCTCAGTGATGGGTATTTGGATTCTGATAGGGTCTCCTGAACTACAGATTCTCCCCCCAGCATCCCTTAGTCACTACCTGAGGGTCTATTCATGGCATGGCTGGCATACATTTCACTCTTCCCTAAACTTTTCAGCCCCAAGGCTGAGATTCCTCTCAAAGAATTCCTCAATATACATTTGGGTTCTTCCCACACCCACCCACACACACACACACACACACACACACACACACACACACACACCCATGGCTACACTGAACAACTCCCCCCCCATAAACCCAATAAATTATACTTTAATTCAACAAAAATTGGTTCATTTCACAACAGTGAATCGATGAATGGTTATTTATGGGTTATAAATTTTGCAGCTTTTTTCTGGTTTTACATTCACTTTTAAGGTTTTTTTTGTGTTGAATATAAATGAGAGGCTGACCTGGAACTTACTATGAGTCTAAGTGTGAGCAAGAAACCCTGGTGACACTAACAGGATTTCAGGTATACACTACAGACATGCAGGATACATTTATGGAACCAAATATTCTCTGCCATTCAATTTATGAGACACAGACTTCAGTATCAACCAGGTTCTCAACCACCTCTACAAAGGCTACCAGCCAATCTCTGTCCCAAACAGCGTCTCTCCTCACACTGTCTCTAAAACAACCCCTCTACAGTGAACAAATAGATCCATCACTCACTTTGCCTGACTCAAAGCACCTGAAAATCCGGGATATCAGTTCTTAGATCCTATCTACCTAACACCGCTTTATTACTTGATTCCCTTATAGAGAAGGTGTCAAGATCTCAGTATCTTCGCTGCCCTCAATCAAAGCAGATAGATGACAGGCAATGAGTATTCATGTTCCAAATTCGTCCTGTGATTCAACTGTAAATCAACAGTGGACTTTCTCAAGAAACTAATACAACAGTCACTCTCGAACCTTGTTTCATAGCCAGAATAAACAGGAAGCAAATAGGTTTCATTACCAGCCATGTCTATCCCAATTTCCTGCCAATAGATTGTGGTTTTACATAAAGCAAACAATTCCAAAAGGCCAAATGCTTACCACAAGAGGTGCACTGCAATAAGAATCTACTTAGGGTGAATTACTTATTCCTGACCTAAAGATGAGCTTTAGTTTACATTACTATTCTACAGATCTGCAGTTTCCCACTCCGCTGAACCTGGAGCTCACATTTGGAGCGTCATTAGCTGGCCAGGAAACACCAGTGAACTCCACTAGCACTGAGGTTACACACCCAGGCCACTGGCACCCAGCGGTAAGAACTCATGCCCTCACTCTCTTTAGATGTAGCCTGTGCCGTGAAAAAATGAACTAACAACTGACATTCTAACAGTACTGGCGTGTCTGTGCTCACACCATTAACTGCGGACATTCTCTACATTAAGTCTGATTGGCAAGCATTTGGGATCAGATGATATTGAAGGGATGAAGTTTTTGGAAAATGACAAACTCACAAATCTAGATAACGGCCAATAAAACAAAATCATAGATTATGGGAATATTTTATTTTCCTGAAAGTAATTGTCTGAAAATGAGAAATCAATGTTCTCCTAAGTGGTGGGGGAAGGGGAGTGGGGCACACAAAAGCTCTAGATGACACTGAAGTTTTTATTCACTAAAACATAGAACTAGCACCTGCCACCTTCCAGGAACTGAACTATACTGCTCCACAGTTCCAACTGAATGAGAAAATATTGTTCACCCTGTAGGCAGGTGAGTGAAAGACAAGCACTACGGATGCAGCATGGGTTAGTACAAAGGACTAACCCTAATGCTGTCAGAGGAAGAAGTGAGAAAAGGGCTGGTGATCATTTTATTTATGTATCTATTCCTTCAAATATGTATGATTACACAGATCAGAGGGCATCTTACAGGCTTTGGTTCTCTGGCCTGTGAGTGTCCCAGGGATCAAACTCTGGTCACAAATGAACTCTGAGCCTTAACACCAGCCCTGACAGAACAAAAATAGTAATTAAATGCAAATCGATGGGTTAGAGATGGGTTAGAAGAAATGGTTTTCTTTACATTTACATTAACTGGTCATAAAACTGCATTTAATAAGAAAAAATTTAAATGTCTGATAGAGTCCAATCAAATTCCTGACCTCAAAGAAACCATTTTCAAAATTTAACAGAATTTCTCACAAAGAAACCCAGCGGGTACTCCCCTAGAGTAAATGCTCTCTAGTAATTACCATAAACAGAAAGGGGAGCCAACTTTCTGAGTGACACTACAGAACAAGAAAAACACCTGTGAAATTAACATCATTATATGGACAGGGGGTGGGGGGGTGGATTGCCCAAGTGAGATGCAGACAGGAAAGGGTGGTTGTAAGTAAACCACAAACACGAAATGCCCCTCGTGGCCATAAAGGAAACACTGAAATCCAATGCAAACTATTTTCTGCTTTTGGAAGAGCAATCTACACCAACCAATCCACACTTAAAATAACTGGAGAAGAATCTCTCTAAAGCTTCTTTTTATGATTTCTTTTTAACTTATTTGTATGTGCACTTCCTAGGCCCCTTTAACCCATCTCAACAGGTGCTGGGGGGAGGAGTATTAATTTATTCCAAACAGGAAGGATTGGTTAACAGGGAGTATTTCGACCTACTAGGCAGTCTCACAGGCCCACAAAACATCTTTTAAATGTTTTTAAATCTTTAGTTAAAAATCTGAATAAAATTACTTACTCTTCTGAAGCACTAAAAAGCCTCCATATATCCAAAAATACATAAAGGACTACCTGGAAATTCATCTATTAGAAAGTACAGCTTAAATCCACTGACAGTTTTTTTTCTATTGACTGTACTGAATTGGTTCTTAAAAATATAAAAACAATTTGAATCTGTGATTTAAAGCTAGTATTGACTGAAAAGTATTTTTAAAATCTATACATCTCGCCTCTTGGCTCCTCCTCCCTAGTGTTTTAGGAGGGAGTGGGAGAGGTCACACTATATAATCCAGGCTAGTCTTCAACTCATGCTTTCAACTATGCTGCTAGAGTGCTAGGCCACAGGCTTCTAAGACTAATCTGATCTATCTGCAGCTACACTGTGAACCTAACTGCAAAATCTTGTGCTATTAAATGCCTATAGCTGCACTTCCTGAGCTTTGTTCTGCATAGCCATAAGGATCCCCTGATGAAGAATTGTACAACACTCACAATGTAAGACCAGCCTTTCTCCCGGGATAACCTTCCAGGGTTTGAGCACACAGGAATGCAGCTTGGAGTTCAGGTTTTGCTGCAGTATTCCATGCTCAGCTGACACTACTTACTAGAGCCCTGTCTGTCCTTTACAAGCATCGCTTCAATACAGTGGCACTCAGAGATCCTCCTGCTGTGATTGAAGGTGTGTTGCAACCTCCTATGTAGGTGCAAGTAAGAATTTTAAATATCATACCATAAACCAACCCCTTATTTCCACATACTTATTGTGTACCCAGACAAAACATACACCACCACCCACAAAGAAAGAAAAGGGGCCTCAGCAGAATTAGCAACTGCAGGAAAACAGTAGCTCTGAAGCCAGACCGGACTGCATAATGTAATAAATAAGTTAACCAACACACAGTCCAGATGCCCATCAACTGACAACCACAATATGGTACATGAATACAAAAGACAATTCAGCCACAAAATAAATCTTGACAGAATCTTGCATCTAGGCAATTATCACCAGCTGTGTATCTTCATACTAAGTGGAGTACAAGAGGTCGTGAAGGTATGAAGTGATTCCACTGATACAAACCCATGTTTTATTAAAGTCAAATTAAGTAATGTAGACTTAGTATATTAGTATATTAAAGTACTTTGAAACGTAAAAGTTATGGAAATATATTAGCTGACAAACTCTTAATATCTTTAATACCATTATAATATCATCTTAATATCACTCGTAATATCATTTCATTGCATGCAAAGCAAAACCAATTACTTTCCGCCAACCAAGACTTTGCAAAGACTTCTCAATGCACAGTAATGGTTAGACAGCTGTAACTGTAAACCAGAGCGAGTCCATCTGGAATCAAAGCTGTATGTACACAGCTCCCCAGCACTTACACTCGTGGACAGCCTGAGGCTCAGCACTGCTATTTATCATCACAGGATGGAGAGGGTGGGAAGACTCACTCACTAGGTGAGCAGATCTATAGAAAGGAGGAGGAATCCATGCTCACTAATACAATGCTCTTGGGAACTTCAGTATTTCTCTCGCTGTGGTGAAGACACCTCTCTTCTGAAGACACCTCTTTCCCTGTGTACACTTTACTTCAGCTGATCTTGTCACCTGTTCTTATTCAAATACTTCTTTTCCAAAATATTCTCTGGGCATTCTATAACCAAGCTTAAAGAACAGGTTTAACTTTCTTTAAAACATACATGACTTGTAAAATCTACTATGGGGTTATTATTTCTCATCCTAAAAGGGGAAGAGGTTTTGGAGGAACCTCAAAGCTATTCAAAGTAGCCCCCCAAAACTAATTCAAGTGCTTATCAGTTCACATTTGGACCTGCCCTGTAACTGGTTGTGACATTATGAAGGCACTCATTACGATGGCCACTTGTTAACCTCGACAAAATGCCTGTGTATGCTGTCTTCAGTAGGTACTCCTGCTGCTCAAGAACACAGGCTTTGTCAAAGTATCTCTGCACACACACAAAAAAAAAAAAAAACTAGTGTATTACAGAAGCCAAAACAGTGTTAAGTGTGCTTATCACCTCTCTTCCTGGGTGTAAAGATAATCTATATATAGCCTTCGTAGTTTTTAGTTACAATCAAAGAACTCTAGAACTGTATCAAAGACACATTATAAAACATTCTCTTTCAGAAATCCAAAATATCTGTCACTAAGCTACAGTCAAGGGTGAAAACCGAACTTGTAGCACTCTTCAGCTTCCAGTGGTTGCCATCTGTACCCTGCTTTATAGAGACTTCATCTTCAAGTACACAGGAGTTCCTGAGTCCCTCTTCTCTCCTGCCCACAACCCCACCATTCCGAAAGGATCTCTGTGTAACAAACCAATCTCCCTAGAAACAGAACACTACTTGACTGAGTACTGGAAAGAAGTTTCTGTCCTGCAATCAGAAGTGATGTGGATAGAGAATTGGCTCAGAGTTACCTGGCTGTTCTCACCTCTCAGTGAAGAAGATGGAAGGATAATCATTCAACTGTGCCTTGTTAATCATTCTTCTCTGCCTTGTTAATATACTTCCATTAAATAAATACTGTCAGGTATTCTATTTTTGAATAAATTTTATCCTGCACATTTCAGTCTCTAAAGTGCTTTTCTCAGACCAAGTTCAAATAAGAGCATTGATGAATGAGAGCTTCCTCAGATGGGTACAAAGCTTCTAGAGGAATTAAATAAACTACTCAATAGCACTGGTCAGTGTAGAAACTCAACACATAATCACAAAGAGATGCCACTCCACATAGGTTGCTATCTTCAAACAACCATATTCATTTGGCAAGGGTGTGGAAAACAGGAAGCTGCACTGTGTTGCGATGAGAGCCTGCGCTCTGGTTTGAAAAGCAGCTTGGCTATTACTCCAGTAGTCAAGATACCAAACAACCAAGAAGCCGAGAATAAAACCCAATGCAGAAGACATGCGGGCCTATGTCCACGCAAAACAGCTCTCCATTGTAGACATATGTTCACACTGCATACGCAAAACAACCAAGACCTAGAACCCACTTGTACTCATGGCAGGGTACATGGATTTCCAGAATGCTTTTCTTTTTATTTTTCCATCAATACAAAATCTCTAACTGTAAGACAACTGAAACTGCCTTTCACACCCTGGAAAATCTGGTATGGGCTAACTTTCACAAAGCTTCCTTTCCCTCCGCTGTCAGAAGTATGTTACCACTCTTCAAATGTCTGAATTGGATGGAGGCCTCACAATTTTCTCACACGTTGGGACAAACACATGAAGTAGACAAAAATTCACAAGAGAAAGGTACAGCAAGAGATGGCCACACATTTCCTTCGTGAGCCTCACCCTGACCTCCCAATGTGCTACTACACTCTCTGCTTCATGGGTGCAGACAGCAGCATTTGATGTGTCTCCATGACAACTTGGATATTGTGAGGAAACAGGAAAGACAATGTCACAATGATGTAGGTCTATAAACAGCTACCACTATGTTAATGACCCCAGAGGCTTTACTCCTAGTCTCCTTTAGAAATCAACATTTAGGAAATGTTGACGTATGTGTTAATACATAAATCTGAGTTCAAGAAACAACACTTCAAGAGATGGGAAGGATATATTTAAGTGTGCAAAGACTACAGTTTATATGGGAAACACTGTCCTTATACAAGTTACTGAGCAGAAAAGTGCTACTTACTATGAACATGTATGTGAAAGATGTCAGAAAAAAAAAAAAACCCTGGAGAAACCCAATTCATTCACCTTTGAGAAAGGCTGGTTTTGGCTAAGAAACATTTTTCAGACATTATTGTTTACCATAAACTTCCTGAAGAACACTCTATTTTCTTCATATTAAGAAAAGAAAATACTGACATTTTTACTTAGGCAAGATGATAGTGTCTCCCTGAATACCAATGGACAAAGTCAGACACTGCCCGTTCTCTTGCCTGGTGGTGGGGATCCCCAGCAGAGCTATCCCATTGGTTCAACAAAGCACTACTCTGAGAAGGGCTTAGTGGTTCTGCAGCCTAATCCTCCCTTTGCTGGTACCCAGGGTCCTTTGTGCTTCAGCTTTCCCTCAGAAGATCTTCCAGGCAAAAGAGCCAGAATTCAAAGCTCTTGGGTAAAAACTGTAATTATCAAGCTGCCAATGCCAAATTCCAGCCACACTTCTAAAACAGTACTCTTTAATTTGTCCTCTACGTCCAGACTGAACAAGCCTTTAAATAGAAATGGGAATTTTCCAACATGGAAATAGCTCTTTACTGAAACTGCTGTTTCGGACTAACCCAATTAGGCCAGCTCCTCTCACACAGGCATAAACTGGAGCACGGAATGTTACGGTGATAGTAAGTGGAAACACTAACAATGTACCTGCCCGCAGTTCCACTTTCAAACGGAACTTTCTTCTTTAGCAGCTACCACCACCAAAAGGAAGTCCCATCTTTGAATGGAAAATAAGACCTAAAACAGGAATTACATCCTACATCCTCTATTAGGAAAGCATACCTAAGAAATCAAAATAAACTTAGGGTCAAAGGTCACAAACATCAGTTAAGCTGTAGGTTAGTTAAGTAGTCTCACTGGAACGGTTTTCCATCCCTAAGGCACACACTATTAACTTAAAATTCTGCTTCTATACAAAGGGCTGTTCTTGTGGTCTTAATTTACTGGTCTGCCTCAGAGTATACTACTAAGTACACTTACTTGTTGCTGAAGAAATGACTTGTCAACCAAGCAAGAGGACCTGAGTCAGGACCCTCGAACCCTCACGTAAAAACCTGGTCATCAGGCTCTAATCTTAGTGCTAGGGAATTAAAGACGGGAATCCCTGAGGCTTGCTGTGCGCCTCCTGCATGCTCAGTGAAAATACTCTTTTCTCGAGGGTTATCTCCACCACTCATTTTATCACTTATTACTAAATTTCTAAATGCCAATTTTACTTTAAAGTTTAGGTGTATAAAGAGTATAATACAGCTTTAAGAGAGCAGTCTAAAGCAGTTTTACTGCTTTAATTAAGAAAAGGGGGCTCACTATCCACTCTCCACTTTACACTCTGCTGCTTATGTTAGGGTGTATCTGGGGTAAAGCAATAGCGAGGAGCCTTAGGTATCTTGAATGGACACGTACACTTGGGCCATCAACAAACTGCTGACGAGCCAAGGGAAATAAGGGGAAGGCCACACCAAAGCCACTAATCTGCCCTACAGACCAGAGACACATCAGCATAATTGAAACCAGAATGTGGGAAAGCCAAGGAAACTTAAAAGAGGTGCAAACATTCATAAGAGGAGGAGCTGTATGGATTTAATTACTTCTACTATACGTGACAATTAAGAATAAATAGTGGAAAACCACAAGACAGCAGACAGTAAAGTAAGAAAGTTAAATGCTGACTGCCAACAGTGTTAACAACAAGAGTTTCTAGCACCTGCCATAGCTACTGTGTAATAACAAAGAAATCGCTCTCCTAGTATACAAATGAATTCAGGAACAGCAGCCAGATCCCTTGGGGAAGGCCTGTAGGGTGCCAGGGATGCCAAGTAGCTGCTCTGTGTGCATTTGCCAGGGTTAAAGAGTCAGCGCCTCTTCAAAGCCTCCACCCCCAGCTGACAATACAAGAGAAGATTTTTCAGCAGACAGGATTCACTTTAACGGATCAGGCAATAACTTTAAAACAGTGGGCACCCACTTTGTAATTCTTCATGTACCACTGCCAAGTGAACCAAGACACACCCAGGAAAAACTAACTTGCACAGGTAACATACTGAAGACACAGAGAGCAGAGATCAACCTGTCTCCACAAGGTTAAGTAAGGGAGCCCAAACGGGTCATAAAAACCCAAATGCTACATTAAACACAAATGTTACCATGCACTGCTAACAAAAGAGAAGGAAAGGAATTCCTCTTCAGAGCATGCCCAGCACAGAGACAGAATTTCAAGACAAAATAAACTTATAAAACATAGAAAAGTTATAACATTCACATAAAATGCTCTTAATTTTATTCCTAACAATGTAATACTAGGTAAAAGGTCAACTAATTCAACACAGTATGGAGTAACCAGAACTAAATAAAGATGAAAAGATGTATGAAGAAAGCCCTTACTTAAGAAAAGGCTGGATTTGGAGTTGCATGCCTTTAAACAGAGCCCTACAGAGGCAGGGACAAGTAGAAGTTTCAGGCCAGTGTGTCTTAAAAAAACAAACAAAACAACGACAACAACAACAATGACGTGTCGTTAAAGACACAGAACACAATTTGGATGCAAGACAGAGAAAAACTGAGCCAAAATTGATGTAAAACCTTCCTCCCTGAAAGGCTGCCTTCCGTACTACAAACTATGCAAATCACTGGGAGAATGTTACCCAGTGCTGAACTCTGAATGCTAAAATCCAGTGCCATTCAATGTCCACTGTCCAATAATGGCATGCAAAGTGGGAAACATGTTCCAACTGGATATAGTTTACTGTGAAAGCTTAGTCAAAGGCCTATGGCTTCAGGTTACAGACACTGAAGGAGAGCCTACTAGTGATTTGCTAAATCAAATTGTCTTCTAAATACTAATCCTGACAGATAAGTGTTACTCTCACCCCTGGCAAGACAAAGGAGCTTCTGCAGTAGGCAGCCTAATGGAGAGCCTCATCATTGCTCAGAATATGGAAAATAAGGAACTGCTGAATACTTTTTTCTAGATAGAACATCTATACCAAATCCCTGGGTTCAGGAGGTAGAAGTTAAGATCCTATTGGGAGGATGTGGAAAGGTTGCCTTGAGGACATGGTGTATGGTCCTTGTAACAATTATGATTACCTGTAGACAAGTTATAGTCAAGGTTAGCCCAGGAAATTCCAGGAGGCAGCACTAACTATTCTCAGTGGGTAACCAATGGCTCCCCCCCCCCAAAAAAAAGACATGAAGGTAGGAGGGGTTCTGTAATTTCTGATATGCTAAGTGGGTAATCCAGGTAGACCATGGATATGATCAAGATACACTGCAGCCATCTATGAAATAAAGAAATAAAGGGAGCTGGAGGGTTCTCTTAAAGCCAGAACTATGAAGTTGGCCAGCAAGAAAGAAGCATCGAGCTTTTCTCCAACTTAATCTCTCTGCAGTAAGCAACCAAGAGACTATACTTTGAGCACCGTTCAGCCCGCCCTATAGATGTTAAGAGTACTTGTGGCTCCAAGGCAGCTCCCAACAGTCTGAAACTGCAGCTCTATGCCCTCTTCTGGCCTCCATGGGCACTGCATGAATGTCACATGTCTATTAAAGGTGAGACTTAAAACCCAAAAAAGAACAAAAAAAAAAAAAAAAAAAAAAAAAGCAAATGGGAGGAGGAGGAGAGAAGGAGCAACTTTCCCACACAGTCATTCGGATGGAAAGCTCTTTCCCAACCATACCCAAAACAGGCAGAAGAACTGTCCAGACCCTCATACTTAGGGGACTTTTAGTTCCCAGACAAGTTAACAAGGACTAAATCCAGCAATACACATTGATCCTACCACGAGGAGCTGAGCTCACAGTGTCAATTTCCAAAGACATCCAGGTAAACTTTCCTTGCATGAATTACATAAACTATAATCCTGTGGTTTTGGAGATAAACTTGTATACAGGCATGAATAATAAGACTCAGAGGAGGAAGTAACTAGAAACTTCAGAGTATCACCCAAGAAAGCAGTAGAAAAGCTACTGAGTGATATTAACAGACATAGTTCACCCCACAACCCCAACCCCCAAAATCAGAAAACTCACATTTAGAATGAATTATATGATTATTTTACAACTACAGTGACTTTGCCTCTCTCATTAAAGTTTTGGCAAAAAGATAAATTCTATTTTCAAGTATTCATCAAAAAGCAGGAAAAAAAAAAAACACCAATAACCCAAACAAGTAGTTCTGACCCAATGCCTCACTTATGCTGTACTTCTTTATGCAGATCATCCCATAATAAGATATATCCATGCATAGCACAGTAAGAATTGAGAAATAATGATATTATCAAAAAAAAAAAAAAACTGCAGGAAAAGGCTGTCAATCCAGGGTTCTAAGTTTCCATAGAAATCTATACGTGGGTAGCAAAAAAGGCTAAGGTACTACCCAGTTGACAATCACAAGATTAGTATATTTCACATAATTCATGAACATCTCACGGCGTAACAGTGACAATCATTACACAAACTAACCTAAGATGACTGAAATCAGTCCTTACGGAATGGAGCACAGGCATGAACAAGTCCCTCTGTCTTTTTTGGACTAAGTCCTTTCAGTCCATTTACTCGGGTTCCAGGAGTCAAACAAAGATAAGTAGACTTGCAAAGCCATACTTTGCTTGCAGAACAGTCTGGCCTGAACCCGATAAACCATTTGTTTTAAACCAATCAGATTTTAGGACTTGTTCTTCCATGGTGATTCTCTTTCCCTGTGGTAATTTCTCTTTCTTAGCTGAGTTTGAGTCTAACTCCCAATATCCCATGCCACATCACGTATAGTGTCAACAAAACTCCTGTACAAAAGCCTTTGTTAATAGTAACAAGATACTAGAAATTATGCAAAAGCTCAACCAAAATAGTCAGTTGAATAAATCACAACGTCTTTCTTTCCAAATTGCCTTAAGGATTAGCCTTAACTTGCACAAGTACCACTGGAAATTTACAAAGTTACAAACTCAAATCCTGTGACTCCTTGTGATACTCCAGCAAACTGCTGTAGGTGCTGTGAGATCTCATCACAGGGTAGGGCAGGACACCACCTAGGAGCTTCGCAGGCTGAAACCACTTCTTATAGAGTTTATATAGGTCCTCCCCCAAAGCAACTGAATTAGCGTACAGAAAAATTCTGAACTAAATCTAAGGGATGGAAGCTATTCTATTATTAACTGCCTTTGTTTTTAATCTAACAATTCACTACCAGCCTTTCCTTGTCTAGCTGGCTCACAGCCTTGTGATACCAAGATCGATGTGATTCCTCTGTCAAAGATAACTGAAGAGCAATATTAACTCATAGAACATCTGCTAAAAGCACAATGGCAGGGTATGGGACTGTCCTTCCTCCACTGACCGATCTGTAGCATGAGGCTCTTTGATATACAATGTCCGAAGTTTTTGCTATGATCCAGTTTAGGGGGAGGTTGTACCTGACATTCATCAACACTTAGTTCAACCAATAATAATAAAATGTCCATCAAAATTGAGGGACTCGTTTGGTTGCATAAAGGGAACTTAATACCCTTCTTCTTCTTCTTCTTCTTCTTCTTGGGTAGTTAGTATCTTCTTCGTGGGTGATTAGTGAGGGGGAAAAAATCCTAGAAAATACAGAACCAAACTTGAAAGGCATATCTACCATGTCTTTTAAAACTCCTAAACTATAAATGCAGAAACAAAGCATCTAGTCATACTAGGTATCATGGAACGTGCCCTAAATCCTAGTGATTGGAAAGCAGAGATCTGGGAGTTCAAGCCCAGCCTGTCTAAATAGCAAGTACCAAGGAGCATAGTAAGAACGTGGATGACAGGGTATCTGCTGTATTTTCATTGATTAGGTAACACTGTGCACAAGAAATTGTAAAATTAAAATTCTACTGATTTTTAGATTTTAATCAGTGTTTTGCCTTGTGGATGTGCAGCGCACACAGACGTTTAAAAAAATAAAAAATAAATAAAGCACAGATCCCCTAGTCTCAAGATTGGGTAGTTATGTGCCTCCCTATCATATCAGTGCGGCATAACTAGGCCAGGTCCTCTTCAAGAGTAGCAAAAGCTCTTAACCACTGTACCATCTCTTCAGCCCTCCTAGATAATTTTTAGCAACTAAAAGATTTGACATATCCACAAATTAGAAAGAAAGAAAAGATAAACTAAATAATGGGAGTGGTACTCTAATTACTCTGTAACAGATGCTTAGGACAACCTTAAGAGACCCCAACACTAGGTACTATTGTGTCATGAATATTGTAATATGTCAGACATATTACAAACACAGTACAAAGTTGACACCTACACAAATTCTGTAATTTAAATAGGCACACCCAGAGTACAGGAACATGGCCTCATACACAAGAGATATTCTAAAAAATGCTCACCGTGGGGAATGTTTTTAATTTAGCTGCATTACAGAATAATATAGGTGAGGACCACTTTGTCTTGTGTTGTTTCTCGCTGTGATTTTTAAAGGTCTCAATTCGAGCAGGCCTATGTACCGGAGATGACCTTGAACCTCTGTATCTGTGTGTAATGTATGCTGTACGGAACGCCCAGGTGCTCATGCAGTATAGGCAAGCAGTCTAAACCAGAGAGTGGGTGGAGAGTTCAGAAAGATTCTTGTGGGTCATTTCTCACCTACCATGTGGATCCCAGGGCTCAAAGTCAGGCTTGGCAGCAAAAACTTTTACCTGCAAGGCCATCAACCACTTTTAGTGATTTTGTAATGAAACTTCAGCACAAAATAAGGCCTCAAGGTGTGCAAAATGATTCTCCTACTCCTTCTGCAGTATCAGCCACACTCAACTACAGGTAATATTTAACCATTAGTGCAGGTACTGACAGATCCTGCTCGTACAGACCGACCCCTTTCCTATTTATTCCCTTCCATTTACTAAAGAATAAAAGTTTGTGAACTAAGGGGAAAGGGCTCAGAGCAAAAAGTGCTTTTCTGAGAAAGAATGAAGACCTCAGTTTAGAGCTCCAGAACCCAAAGTAAAAGTCAGTGGAATGATTAGGTGCATAAGGGAGCATGGGGGATGGGAAAGGTTAAGAAGTCTAACGCATCCATGAAGTCAGTTTAAGATGGAGAGTGAGAAAAGACACACAACTTCAACCCTGCTACAGTAGGCGAGCACATGAAGGAAAACGAAATGCATAAAGACTAAGCAAGTAAAATAACTGGTATCTCAATAATTCCTACTGTGTAGAATATAAGCCCTTTTCTAAGGAAACCTGGCCAAGCAAGTGTAGCAAGTGGTAGATGTTTGAACAAAAAGCCCAGCCTAATGACCACCTACTCCAGTGGTTATCTCAGCCTTCCTATAATGATCTGACCCTTTCATAAAGCTACTCAAGTTGTGGGGACCCCAACCATAAAACCATCTTCCTTGCTAATTTATAACTGAAACTTTGATATTCTTACAAATTATAATGAAAATATTTTTAAAATAGAGGTTTGCCAAAGGGGTCATGGACTACATACATTCCCTTATTAGCAAAAGCTGAGAACCTCTACTAGCATCTTACTGTGCTACTGCAAAGTAAAATCTCCAGTACACGTAGGAACAGCTTGCAAGTCATCCAGGCCAAATGTTCAGGCGTAGGAAAGAATGTATAGGGGGAAGGAACCTTCATGTAAAACAGGTCCATCTAGCAAAGGAGAAGAGACGGGCTGGGGGGGAGGGGGGTAACTTCTGAATGTTTTACACTTTTCCACTGACAAGAAAATTTTCCAAACCAACAGATGAACTTTTTCCTAACATCACAGGGATAGGAAGGAAGGCGTGGGTAGAAAAACAGACTTCCTTTTGAGAACAGTCTCTTTTATTTTATTCTTTAAAGGGAAAAAAGCAACCATCAGTGGGTGTGTCGTGGTCTGCTGCCTCATGTTCAGAGCTGACTACTTATTACCTCATTAGATATGACCCAACACTGTTCTCAGGCATTTCAAACACCTACCAGCTAGGGCAAGCCAAACTTCTGTAGTATCACTAGACCAGTTTTTAAAATATTCTTATTAGTAAAAGATAACTCAGGGGTTAGGACTGGTGGTGCATACTTTTAAATCCCACCATTCAAAAGGAAGCGACACGTAGATCTGTTATGTGAAGGAAGTCCCTGTCTCAGATAATGTAGACATGGAGACACTGCTCAGACTCACTGGTTAAGAGTTCATTTGGCTCTAGTAGGAACAGAGGTCCGTTTCCAGCCCCCATGGCCAGCAGTTCGAGACCTCCTGTAACACCAGCTTCATGGGAATCCACAAATCCTCTCTGACTTCTGCAAGTACCTCTCTCTGACATATGTGCATGCACATAATTAGAAATAAAAATCATCTTTACATAATGATCCCAGCACTCAGGGACAGAAGCAGGTAAATCTGAGTTTTAGTACATCCATCCTTCTGTAAATTACATTGCCAAATCCAGGCCAGCTAGGATTCCTTGTCTCCAAAAATAAACTTTTAGACATATCACTTTATTTTTCAAATACTGTTCTTTACCACTGTTCTTTGCCACGATTGTGACTTTATGCACTCCTGTCACACAATTGTGTCACCTCAGACAAATGTGACAACGCAGAGCCCATCCTAGTGGATAATACTGAGTAACAGCAGATTGGAAAGACGAAAAGGTAACCAAGCGTCCTACATAGTGGCAGTGAACACTAGGTAACCAAAGAAAGAAAAACTATACCAAAACAGCCACAGACAAGGTGGTGCGGGGTAACAGTGCTCTCCAACCTAAATTCAATCCCTAAAATCCTCATGAAAGAAAACACTCCTGCATCTACATTAGGTCAAGGCACGCCTTCCTCCTACACCTACAACACAGGAAACAGGTATTTAAAAAGAAAAAAAAAAAAAAATGGGGGAGGGATGTCTAAAAAAAACAGACGCTAGGAAAACAATTTCTATTAAAACATGTAAGATATTAAGGTTTAAAGAGCAAAAGTAGAAAGTGCTTGAACTGCATAGAGTAAGTTGGCCCTGGATATCTATTTAAAATAATATCTTATTTTTAAAATAAGAACTATGGGCAAATAAATTAATTAGCAGAATCCACTCCAGCTCTACAAACTTGATTGCTATAACATGCTAATAATCTCCATCGATGCTCTTATTCCTGCTTCCTCTTGCTCTCTCTTGCCCCTTTGTCCCTTCTCTCCCCATTCCTCTCCACCAGCTCATGGCTGGCCTCTATTCCTCTCCTCTCTCTCTCTCTCCTCCCCCACCACTACCCTCTTAACTCCCCTCCCATGCCCCAATAAACTAATCACATCATCACCATCATCATCATCACCATCATCATCTCCTCCATCAACAAGAAATTAAATATACTCTACTGGCTCAAGCAGACTACTTTAACTTTTTATTAAATTGTGACTTTCACATCACACACCCCAATCCTCTATATCTGCCGTCTACCCTTACAACATCACCCAAAATAGAAACGACAAATCTTGTGTGGAAGCTGTCGTGTGTCCCAGCTTGTCACACAGCACACCCCTTTGCCCAAAGAGCTTTTTTTGAAAGTGATCATTATAATGAGTCATTTATCTGGTTTCTGTTTCTGCTACATGATCAGTACTAGAGCCTTCCTAGCATTTCACCTAAATGTCTTCCTGTTGCCCTGCCATATTGCTCTTTTAAAAGGATCAATAAAAACAAGTTAATAGTAGCATCCATGAGCCTGTTTGGTGTCATATACTACCACACGCTGCCCAGTGCCTTCTGACCAGGAACCGTCATCTCTGTATCACTGTGCCCTACAGTTCTCTTCTTCTTGCAGTCTAATGTGTGTTGGTGTATGCCCTAATATTCCAATACTGAATCAAAAAAAGGGAAGGAGATACTTTTCAATGCTTTAATAGCAGTGTAGTCACTCCTGTTTGGCCCTGCTGGCTGCCAACACTGGCACTGTAAGTGTGAGACAGTGTATGAAAGGAGTGTTCCTTAATGCACATAGTGTCCACCCATGAAATACACATCCGAGAAAGACGGTCAGACAGAAACTGTTCCCAGATACATGGATTAGGCCTCAGGTTCCTGGTGGTGACTTAAAACATCTCCATAGGACCCATTATGATTGCAAAGTCAGATGTTTTTCCATTATCAGCAGATTGTACTGCCCCTTCAGAGACATGTTGCTCTGTTAAAATATGATTTACAATAATTAAACAATACAGCCTAATGACATCAAGAGGCTTTAATTGGAAAGACATTCCTATCTCCATGCTGTCAGATCAATTTCTGTTTGCAGGCCCATGCCAACTTAAACTGGCTCTGAGGGCACCTGTTTGTATGATGGGCAAATCAGTTTTCCTCTGGGATTATGGACTCAACTCTCCTTTTTTAAAGGTTTGATTACTCAATGTCTCATGTGTGAGTATTCATCCATAGTTAGGCTTGGGGCAAAACATGTGGGACAAGAAGTGCACCTTTCTTAGTCTCTTTCACTGCCTAAACTTTGGGTGTCAAAGTTTGATCGTGCTTAATGCAATCAATATCCATTATCTGTCATTAATTCACTTTTTACTCCTACATTTCTAAATCAAGCTACACACCTAGAATAGTATGGTAACTGGACAAATACCATGGGGAGATTCACAGTATACTATATTGAAGAAGGAATGTGGGATGGAATAGCAAATGGGTCAGTGGGGAAAAAATCCAGTGGCTAAGGTCTAATAAGCCTTCAAAAGGATAGGAATGTATGTATGTTTTTAAAGGAATGAATTTTAAAATGGCTGTTATGTCTCAAAGACGTCCTGTGCCTCCCCGGTGTGAAAAGCAGTTTAAGAAATGGGCAGTGGACAAAATAATATACAAAACTAATTCGGTCTGATTCTTAGGAAAAAATCCACATTGTCTTTCAGCAGGTAAACCCTTCAAATCTAAATGACAAGATGCCTAGTGCCCCGGTCCAGCAAGCAGTTGCTCAGCATCACAACTCTTTGAATGTTCCCATTCTGACTGTCCCCATAAAAAAAATGAGAAAAATGTGAAGAGATAGCTATGCTGCTATTTTGAAACAGAAATATTCAATGTTTTAAATGGTAAAACTTAAAATGCCAGTTTATTGATATTATTTACTTTTACTTTTTGAGTCTTGATAACACTACTATAGAGCATGTTTAAGCACATTAGGTTCCTGGGGAAATTGGCTAGTTTATTTTCCTACAACACAATCATTTGCCACCAGTATGAAAAATTTAAGAGTGAACCAAGATTGTCTGCAGAAATGCAGTCAACACTGTGAAACTTTTGACCAGCAACACTTAATGACAGCAGACACAGGGTACTCTGTGTACAGTGATATAGAACCAAGAGGCCACCAGCTAGCTATATAATTAACAAACCATCTTCCTGTATTTTCACATGAAGTGTACACTGGGTTTTCTCCATAAACATGCTCACCAGTATCAGTGAAAGCAGCATGGCCTGTCAGGCAAAGCAGGAAGGCTGAGATGGCACTGCAGCCATCGCTGGGTTTGGGAGGCAGTTTCATCACGGCCAGGCTGGGTACTCCACCTCTAGCATCCAATCTCTGAGCCTCCCAAATTCAAGGATTATAAATCTGATATACTTAAAGGAGTCCAAGAGTCCCACACTGACCTACATGGGTTTTCCTTTTGAGAATGAAGAACGGGGGAATAGGTAAAGGAGGAAAAAAATACTATTTGTTCATTCTGGAACTGAAAGAATTAGGACTGAGTAAAAATTAAGTTTCACTACATAATGAATGTTTTTCAAAACTTTAGACATTTTTAAATTGGGCGCAACACCAAAAAGAACCTCTAAATGGTTTCTTTGAAGACTCTATTCCTACCAGAGAGGGAAAATGAGGAATTTTCTTTATATATATGTGTGTGTAAATTTTTTTTATATTCTGTCTTTTTTTAGAAGACTCTGATGTCAGTCTCTTGATAAATAACACCTCTTTCTACGGCTTGCATCTTTAAAGCCAGTTCACACAAAATGTTTGTATGTACAGCCTCTCATTACGCCATTTCCATTATTCCTAAGTGTACAGGGTTATACAGTTTTAACATAAAAAGACAAGCAACTTTTGAAATATATCATCCCTCTCTAAGACTTGCTGGGGATTAAGCCTTTTATAATCATATTTTTACTAGAAGAAAAATGCACTTAGGCAATCAACATTGCTGGAGATTAAACTGCAAAAAAAAAAAAAGAAAGGGGGGACGGAGGGGAGGGAGGGGGAGGGAGGGAGGAGGGAGGGAGAGAGAGAGAGAGAGAGAGAGAGAGAGAGAGAGAGAGAGAGAGAGAGAGGAGGAGAGAAACCACACACTGACACCACACTTCCTCTGGAAATTTAGTTGTGACCACTGTGTTGTATCAAGCACTGGCCACACAAGTGGATCCACTTAACCATTCTGGTGCTGGCACAGGATATGGACTCGATGGCATTAATGAGCATTGAGCACTGAGCACAGAGCTTATAATGTAACCTCACCAGACCAAATAACCTCCTGGCCACACAAGTAGAAAATAATTAAACAAGTACGATTCCAATTTAGCTTTGTAACCAGATGGTGAATGAAAAGGCAGACAAAGACTCATTTTGTGAATAACCTGGGGAACAGGCCCTACAGTTTCTTTTTAAAGTTACAGCCTGAATTGCAAAATCAATGGGGAGAAAAATAAAAAGCTGCTCATAAGAATTGAGCACTCCTAGAGTACATACATGTCCTGTCCCTGGGTCATGACCAGACAGCATCCCATCTCACCCATTACATGAATGCCAAGTTTGATTACAGCAAAGCCAGAAACACAGGGAAAATTAAGGGGAAAATTCAATGCTTAGAATACAGACCAATGTAAAGGAAATAACTTGTTTTTAAATCCTGAAAAACTATAAACACCAACTTCTACAGCCGCCGCCCCCCACCCCTCCCACAAAATGAAGGTCACCAAATATATAGGCACTAATGTCTTTTACTTTGTTACACTTAACAGTGAAAAGCTGTTTATGTGTGGGCTAAGGAAAAGAAAACTAAAATTCCACAGGTTGGATCCACACCTTCAACTCCAGCAATACAGAAATAGAGGCAGGTGAATCTGTGATGAGTCTATACAGCCTGTCGCAGAACCAGCGGGTCCTACACAGTTCCTGTTACACGCGCACACGCACGCACAGTAGGGGGTGGGGACGCAAAGAATTCCAAATCTGAACAACCTTGATGCTGTAAATATGAGAAGACAACCCAAATGGCTGTTGGACACTCAGAGTAGATCCGAGCGAGGCGCAGTATGTCAACCGCCTAAGCAGATGAAGTGCCCACATGTGACAGAGACTGGTAAGGTTTGTCCCCTCCAACGGGAATAGGGAGGGCAAAGCAGGCTGTCACTCAATCTGAGGAACACTGCCTATACACACTCTGAAGCCTTGCTCAGAACCTGATCTGGGTAAAAAGGCAACATTATAAGAATGTTATTTCAGCAAAGTTAGCATGCCAGGAAGCTGGGCGCTCTGCAAAAATCCCAAGCACAGCAGCTGAATTCCCAGTCCTCCCAAACCCTTACTGGGAGTAATCATAACCAAAAGACAGAAGGGAAAAAAATAAATCATCCAAGCAGAGAATCCCAGGCTAGCCCCAAGGAGCTGTAGGCATAGGCATGCACACACACATGAATATACTCATACAGCATTTGTTTCTGCCTCACTCAAATCACACAGATCACTTCTCTGGTTTCCTAAATCACTTTTCAGTCACACAGACAACTTTTATGAGCTAATGATCCTAATCAAGGGGTCCAGACAGTTCATGGAGCCTCAAGGAAAAGATGAGAATTCAGCCAAGAAGCATGGTGTGGACAAAATTCAATGTAAAAAGACAAGCTAGAAACTTGCTCAGTGTGACCCATCTAAGAAGAAGATTGATAAGCATATGAAAAAATTGAGGGCATGGTGGTGTACATCTTTAATAACTGGGGAGGTGGGGCAGGCAGATCTACAAAGTGAGTTCCAGGACATCGAGGGCTGGGGCACAGAGAAACTTCTTTTAACTTGTTAATTTCTGTTGAAAAAAATTATATATTCAATGGAATGTAATTCATCTTCAAATAGTACGTACTTTCTATATAATAATCACTTAACTTCCCAGAGTTTCTATGGTATACCATATCTTGCATGTAACAGGTGCACATAATGCTACTGGGTTTTGTTTGCTACTGAGAACCAGTCAAAGGAGAGCTCTTAGCTACTTTAACCTGAAAACACTTTAGGGTGAGGATATTCGAATTCAGTAACAAGACCTAGAACAAATATATACCAAATTGAAAGTCACCCTCAAGACCTGCAGGAGTTACTACAAGCTTATCTCGAATGTAACCTTTAAAACTACTCGATATATAGTGCACACACTTGAGCAGCTGCACCCAAAAACAGTTAAGAATCATGAAGAAGTTCCTGGATATTAAGTGACTACTTCACATCTTAGTTGATTTGGGCTGGGGGATAACTAAGGACTAAAAAATGGAAATGACCACTAACTATACAGAGGCTACTCAGGGGTACTGAAATGGATAGTTTGTAAACAAGAAAAATGTCAAGAATTTAAGGTGAGAGGACAGTCTACTCCCCCAAAACAAAGCCCCGTCAATAATGTATCAAAATCAGCCACAAAAGCTATTTTGCAAAAGAGATACACACATCACATGTGACTTCATTAGACCAAAACTGGAGACAGGTTACCAAAATATCAACCACTGAGAATGCATAGGGTTTAATCTTCACAAAAACTATTATAGGAAATTTGACTCTTTGCTTGTATGAACAAACTACATTATCAGTGTGTGCTCTCTTTATATATAATCCTTGTATGTCCATTAATAACTAATGAAGCTTAGTATGATGCCTCTAATACCAACACTCGAGAGGCTGAAGCAATGGAGGATTCAGAGTTCCCAGGCAGGCTGGGCTACAATGAGAACCAGCCCTGTCTTTCTGTCTTTCCAGCCAGACCTGCCTGCCCACCTGTCCCTCTTTAATCACAGCAGACTTAGCCTAGCATTATGGGGGAAGCAGATGGATTACTGAATTCCAGGCAAGACCATGGACAGCTACGGGGAGACTCTCAAGGTCACCCAGGGGATCCAGCAGGTAAGGCTGTTTGTCCCCAATCTTGACAACTTCTAGGACCTACATGGAAGAGAAAAATCTACTCTCACAAATTATTCTGGGGCTGGGTCATGTGAACACAGGCAGGCAGGCAGGCAGGCAGGCAGGCACGCACACACACACACATACCACACACCCACAGCCTGACTTTTAAAATGGAAGAGGGTGCTGGGAGTGAGATGACTCTGCTGGTGAAGGTGCCTACTAACAACATTGTCCTGAATTTTGTTCCCATGACCCCCACAATAGAAAAAACTGACTCCCAAGTTGTCCTGACCTCCACACATGCACATACCTTTATATGAACATGTGCACACCCACAAGTATAACACATATGCTCACATGCACAAAATAAGTAATAGTTTTTAAACTTTGTGCTTAGGACGCATGACTGTTAAGTTCCACTGTGACCCTGATTTAAAAAGGAGATCGGAACAAATCGAGGCTGCTAGAGTTAAGGTACATGGGATCATATAAAATACGTCCTTATTCTGGGAAATTAAAAACATATGGGGTGCTCCTCCACAAAAGAGCCACCTGACATGAAGAATGGCCAATCTCAGGCTCTCTGGTCTCTGTAAGGACCAACAGAACTATTTACATAAACATGCACTGGTGATTCATTGTACTAAACCTCACACAAATTTACCTATTGCCGGTGGGTAATGACTAAACAGAGTGCTGCCGGAATTTTAAAATTTCTTTTGTTTTTCATTTCTCAAAATGAAAATATTTTTAGAGTGCAAAATGGCACTGTTTTCACCTTCTTGCAGAGGAAGTGCTGGGGGGTTATACTCAGAGCAAGGCTGTACTGGACGACTAAAGCTGTATATGCCCAGCTCTTCTTGTAACACAGGGTCTCTGTAAACGACTTGCCAAAGCTGGCCGAAGACTTGAAATCACCCACCATACTAGCTGCTATTACAGGCCTATGCCCTGCGGCTGGCTAATTTATGCACATCTTAATATCTTAGCTAGCTCTTCTGATTTCATTATGCAATGAAGGAAAAGCCTCACTGCACATTCAAGACAGAAGGAAAATAATATTTTGTGACGGCATTTCTTTCTATGCTGCAAAACTGCCAAGAAATGGATCCCTCGGTGGCACTTTTGAGAATCAGAGATGTGGAGTGAGAAATAAAATAAAATAAATAAATAAATAAATAATCATGTAATTTTGTTGACACTAAGGCAATTAAGGACTCCTCACTCTCTTCTAAAATGAAATGAGTGACAAGACTCAAGTACCCACGGTTGGCAAAGGAAACACTGTCATCCCTCAAAACCATTTTCTGCTACAGCCATCGTAAGAGACTTATGTGTAACAGAGGCATAAAGCACCCTGCAACATTTGCAAATCTAGACATGAATTTAAGTAGTAGTCCTTTCTAGGACCCCACTCCTGCTACTTCCAAATGCATATCCTGGGTCTTTGCATAGCTCTTAGACTCCTAGCCCTCCTCCTTTTCATAGCCCCGTGCCTCGCTATAAGCACTCTACAATTAAATTCCCCAAAACTGGAGAGATCAGAGTGTGCTTCGAATAGAATGCTGAGTTGAGTTGAATGTTCTGCGGGTGTAGGCGTGTTTGCCTGTGAGTGTACACAAATATATTAGTAAGTGTGAATGTAAGCCTAAGTTTACAACGCATTGTTCTCAGGTATAAGTTCTTAGGTATAGCAGAAGTTCTAAGATGCAGGAGAAAAACTTTTCAACACAGTATCAAAGTGGTAAGACCAAATTCCAAAGTGAAGATCCTAGCCACTCATGGGAAAAACAGACTCTCCAAGGACCAAAACAGTCTTTGCACACCTCATACGTAAGGTAAGAACACAATCCTAACCCTGATTGCTGGGCACCATGCACACACCTGTGATGACACACTTGTGAACCCACTCCATGAGACCCTGCCTCAAAACTTAATATCAACCAAGTAAGGAGTGTGGAGGCTGGGCTGTGGCTCAGCAACTTGGTTTATTGCTCAGAGGCGCTAGACTTAATCTTCAGCATTCAAACTGAAAGATATTCAGAGACTCAAAAACAGTTAATGATGCACTGGTTTAAAGCACCATAATCCCAAAAATTAAAATGCAGGCAGAGAAAAAGGATTATTAATCTGACTCATACAACCATGTCAGAGATCCATCACAATCAAGTGTTATCTCCTTGAAACCTTCAAAACATGAATTTTCAGGCTCTCAAATATAGTCAGTACTTCACCAACATAACAGAACAATGACTGTCTATAAACACAATTTCAAGAAGATGAGATGAGAAACCATGTTATGCTTAATATAAGGCTAAGGATCTTACGGATGTAGCTAAAGCCCTTAGTTCAGCCACATTTTAAAATGTGGTATGGCCCTTATTTTAACAACTCTAGTAGTACTCACATATAAATAACCTGAAAGATTTGGGCAAGAAAGTTTAGACAGTTGGGAGTCGGGAGTCTACCATCATTAACGTGGATGAGAATTACTTTGGAGTTTAAAGCCAAAAGAAATGGGTCATTCATCTTAAAAAACACCCAAAACCAAAACTCACCTATAACCCACTATTACGAATACTGCTGGGCAGGGGTGGTGCACACCAGCATTTGGGAGGCACAACACTGAGTTCACAACAACCAGCACTACACAGAATGACCCTGTCCCTTCAAAAAAAATTGAATAAACAGCAAATACTCCCACTAGTAGTCATAGTCAAATTATTGGGGAGTGGGGGTGGAGGGGGCTACAGAGCTCCTATAGGAAACAAAACGGGAGATATTATTTGTAAAGTTTCATTTATTTTTGTGTGCACTAGTATTTCGTCTGTGTGAGGGTTCCAGATCCTTGGGACTGGAGTTACACTTGTGAGCTGCCACGTGAATGCTGGAAATTGAACCTGGTTCCTCTAAAAGAGGAATCATCTTAATTAATCTCTGAGCCATCTCTCTAGATGATCGTTTTAAATTTGAACTGTATAAAGATAAAGATGCAAAAAGTAATGAGAAAGAAAACCAAAAGAGAAAGAGTTGTTGGTTGGATCTTGTTCCTAAAATGTATAACCTTGATTCTAACCTTCCAGAACCTTAGCATGGACGTGTATTGAGTTAGTCTGTAAAGTGACACCACCATGAAAGAGAGGATAAAACAGAAGGTGATGAACTTCAATTTACTAGGCTAGAGTAAGTCACAAGGGCCCAACCCCAAGGCTAAGAGAAAGGCAAAGCAAAGAAGGTAGGCATGAAAGTTACGGCAAGTAAAACAAGAAAAAAGACACATCAGGAAAATAAGGCTGTGTGGGCAGGACAGGTAGGCAAGAAGAGCCCACTACCAACATAGAACAAGCGACCTCACTACAGCTCTGGAGTAGAGGGGGAAAAAAAAAACAACAACAATGATTCTGCTGGGAAAACAACCAACAGAATTCCCACCAACCCACAGGCCTTACGATTAAATGCCATACAGTCCAATAGCAATGAGCAGGATTGATCACAATAGCCTTTGCTCCCGCTCCTGATGGGGTGTTAATATGCTGCAGTGTATATACCATGACTATGATGTTGGGGGCTGGGGAAGAGACCTATGTAGAACGAGGTAGAAAGTCAGCTATGCTTCTCTATCCCTAAGATCCCTTGTACCACTGTTAAGGTTTACACAGTGCTCATAAAAAATAAATAAAGTAAGCTAGGGCTTCCTAACTTGCTGCTTGTTTGAAGTTGGACTGGATTAATGCAGATGTTTCCTGACACTTGGCCAAAAAATACTGCCCAGTATTTGGTAAGAAACAAAATCACTAAAAGATTCAATAAACACAAAGTATGCCAGGTAGCATTTTAAGTATTTCTCATGCTACTATTAAAACACTAAATGATCTATCTGGGTATGGTAACTCACACCTTTAATCCCAGCACTTGGGAGATAGAAGCAGGTCCATTTCTAAATTCAAAGCTAGCTTGGTCCTAGGCTAATAATGGGTCCCAAGACAGCCAGGTCTATGTAGAGCACCACTGTCTCCAAACAAACAACACAAAATAAAAACCTAATTGGAAAATGGTACATGAAAGTCTCTTATATCCAATAAGATGCTGAGCATAATAATTGTTCACAAAGTAAATCCACTACCTAATATCTACAAGTCCAAAGGAAAGAGGTCCACAGAACTCACTCTCTCTCTCTCTCTCTCTCTCTCTCTCTCTCTCTGTGTGTGTGTGTGTGTGTGTGTGTGTGTAGAAAAATACCATTAGTGTCCTACTCTATTGAGTAAAGGCAAAATCCTACATCTTGTGTTTTTGTCTACTCCTTCTTAAAAATCAAAGTTAACAATGATACTGTTATATGTAATTCCACATTATCTGTGATTCTTCTAAAATTATTTATATTTAACTTTTTGCTGTTTCGAGGACTTTAGTCTCACCGAGTTGCCAGGACTGGCCTTGAAATCCTGATGTCAAGCAGCTCTGCTGCAAGCCTGAAAGGTTCACTACTACACGGGGCTCCATTAACCAGAACTTCATCCTCCCAACAGGAGCTTTGAGATGCTCCCATCCACTTCGCAATTATTTTATCAAAAACTAAATAGACTGATCTTATAGCTCATACCTATTATTAACTTTCTCCATCTTTAACTGTTATTAATACAACCATTGAACTCAACACAATAGCGACACACAGCAATACAATCATGAGATGAGAAAAAACCATGGGATCGGTTATGAAATACACTAACCCTTAGAAGCAGCAGGTGGATCTCTGAGTTCAAGGCCAGCCTGGACTACACAAAGAAACCCTGTCTCTAATACAAATAAACAAAAAACAGAAAGAAAAAAAAAATCAGAGCAGATGTGTACTGTGTGTTTCATGATTTAGGAGGGGCAGGGACCACTATTTCCTGGTCAAGCAAATCTGTATGACTGTGACCCAGAGATCCATGCAAAGTGCACTGCAACGGTCCAAGCACCCTGCGGCCTACATTAGCAGGTGTGCCATTAACAGAATTTTATAATACAGCTCACAGATGAACACATTCACATATGCAATGACCTAGAAGAGTCCGTCCCCAGCAACCAGGGTGGGAAAATATAGCAATGTATGTCTAGATGCACAAAGGACACAGATAGGAACACGTGCTCATGCAGGTGAGCATGCATGCACACACACACAGGTGACTGCCTGTGTTGATGTTATAATTGATAAAGAGCCAGGTTTTCTATGACTGCAAGTATTTAGAAATGAAACTGGAAAATCTTGCAGAGATTTTTTTTTTTTTGAGTTTCTGGCACATTAATTTTGCTTAAAATACACTACAAAACATACCTGTACAGTCGCACATACACAGCCTAAATGAATCTTGTTTTACATCCTATTCCCAAATTTAAATTCTAAACTTTTCTAATTCCCAAATGAAAAAAATTGACAAATGAACCAACACCACAAAACTGTTACACACTACATACATAGTTCACATAAGAAAAGTATCATATTCTTATGTGCCTTGGCTGAAACTACTAAAGACTGCTCTTGACTGATTTTTATTTCCATATGTATTATGACTTAAAGACCATATGGCAAATTCTACCAATGAAATACAGAGTAATTATTCCCTATATTATCCTTTCTGAATAACATCTAATCTAGAAGCTCAAGAAAGATTCCTGATTAGATAAGAGGAAACATTTGATGTCATTAGCTATACAGTTTCATCTTGTTTAAGGACTTCATTGTACATAATGAATACCAGATGAGCTTAAAGCACAGTAGGTTTCAAAACAACCTCCAAATCACATTCATGTAGCCATCAGATAAACAACAGTCAGACTATACCTACTTCAGCCCACTCACATGATAGAATGCCTTGCTTCCCCCAGCCAGAAAGCCACCCTAAGTAATAATCTACACTTGGGTTCTTCAAACATGTTTTTCTACTCCCATCTATGTATCCCGTGAACTGCCTAATGAAATGCAAGGCTTCTCTGTTTTAAATCAGACCCATTGGAAGCTTGGATCAGCACCAAGACATTACCTACATCTTAATTAAATACTATGTCCTGGAAATGTGGGAAAATTAAGCAACAGTGCCACTTCCCAGTCCCATCATGTGGTTCTAGGACCACAGCCTATTTCTTTTTGTCCATTAAGGCTTCCACTAGATAAGTAGTCACCCAGCAGCTGAAGCCAGTTTTTTCCTAAAAGGCAGCATCTTTGAATCTCTGAAACATTTTGAGAAAATCATCTAAGCCAATGAGAGGAACTAAAAATTAGCTAATTCTTACTAGAGAACTGTCTCCTCTGATGAAAATAACCAAATCATAGTTACCCCTAATTCATTTTCTAATCAGTGTATGACAAATTAGGTTCCTACCTACAGTAAACAGCCAATGGCCTGAACTTTTCAGAAATAAGAAGGTAAACAATGCAGCTAAGCACAGAGCTTCATATAATGTAAGTAACCTGCAACCACTGACTAGGTAGAATTTTACCCCATGAAGCTAAGTAAGGGCTCGCCTCTTGATATTTCCCGAAATAGAAACATCAGACTTCTTATATTTAATCTGGAAACCACTGATGTTTCATGCTACATAGTGAATATCTAGTGCAGTCAGAATCTAGTGCGCTCTACCAACAGGAAACTTTTCCCTCGTCTAGAAACAGTGAGGCCTCGGCGCTTTCACATCACTGTTCAATACAGAATAGTCTGAATTCTACACCATTCTATAATAGGGTAACTATCTCTTTTCTTCTGATAGGAACTATCCTGTTCTCTAAAAAATAAAAATCAGGGCTGGAGAGATGCCTCAGTGGTTAAGAGCACTGACTGCTCTTCCAGAGGTCCTGAGTTCAATTCCCAGCAACCACATGGTGGCTCACAACCATCTGTAATGAGACCTGATGCCCTCTTCTGGTGTGTCTGAAGACAACTACAGTGTACTACTCATATACATAAAATAAATAATTCTTTTTAAAAAAATAAAATAAAAAATAAAAATCAAAATCAAAAAAAATCAAAAAATTTAGAGATTCTTCTCCTGCCTGGGCCAGAGACATGGCTCAGTGATTAAGAGCACTGGCTGCTCTTTGCAGAGGTCCTGAGTTCAGTTCCAGCACCCACATGGCGGCTCATATGGCAGTCTGAAATCCAGTCCCAAGTGGACACACTCACACAGACATTCATGCCGGCAACGCACATAAAATGAAAATACATCATTTTTAAAGCCACGAACAACAAAGAGAACAGAAATTAGTAGGCAATGCAGAGCACTAGGATTCACAGCAGCCTTTGGACAAGCCATCACGGGTGTCTAATTTTCCACCTCTCTTCTCAATAACCATTAGCATCACAGCGTTTTCTTGCCTACCCCAAACCATCATTCAAGATCAAAGACAGCACTCACTGTTTATAACATCCTGAGCAAGGCAGCTATCCCAAAGCATTTCTACATTTGTTACTTTTCCCCTTTCACTGTCACTATTCCAGATTTTTTTTAAAGTGGACAGGCCAGCCCTCTACAGTCACAATACAGTTTCCCTGCTCAGAAAAATGTTCCTCTGAGAGGCACTGGCATGGCACACGCAGTGCAGGGACCACGGTAGCTGTGTGGCAGAGATAGAGAGTCTGGTTCCCAAGACTCCATTTCCTAGCCTAGCCACTAAGCAGCCTCAATGAGGACTGAAAATCTCCACGGCGTGTTTCTCTTGCTGTAAGACAGGTGGCAGCAAAACCACCAAGAAAACCACCCAGCATCAAGCAACCTAGGCAGTTCTTAATGGATCTGTAAATTGTTCTCATGTCCAAAGACTAAAATCCTGCTGTTCACTGTAATCATCTCGGGAACACTTTGAGAACGCTGTCCACCAAACAATGCCCCAGATGGAAGCCCCTACACTCACCTTTCAAACCTAATATGCTGTTCTAGCCACCCCCTCCAGCTGGGCCTCAATCTCAGCTTTTTCTTTGAAGTTTAAATACAAAGGCAGATCAAGATGTTTGTTTAATCATTCCTACTCTCTCACAGCTGTCAAGTTTGTTTTGTTTTGGCTTTCTTTTAGCATGCTCGAAGCCTAGAAACATCAGTAAATTCCAATACTAGAAGAAACAGACTTGCCTACCTCCCTAGTAGATTTCTCACCTCATCTGCAAGGAACACACAACACACATAATAAAATAAGAAAACATAAGCAAGCATTTCTATGCTGTGACCAAGCATAGAAAAATTTCAAAGGTCTCTCCTTATCTCCCTGACCATCCACACAACCCTACGCTAAAAAAGTGTGCAAATCAATGCCATGATTATCTTCTCACAATAGAAATTCTTACCTGGAAAAATGAACAAACTACAATATACAAATACACTCATATTTGGAATTTGCTTCTGGCTGGGGTAATGACTTTTTAGTTATGTGAGAGGCAACGTGGGTAAATTGCAGGAAGTATTACTGATTATGTCTACAAGATAAAAGTTATATTCAACAACAAAAATACAGGGGGGCTGGAGAGATGGCTCAGCGGTTAAGAGCACCGACTGCTCTTTCAAAGGTCCTGAGTTCAATTCCCAGCAACCACACAGTGGCTCACAACCATCTGTAATGGGATCTGATGCCCTCTTCTGGTGTGTCTGAAGACAGCTACAGTGTACTTATATATAATAAATGAATAAATCTTAAAAAAAAAAGAAAAGAAAAAGACGGGTTTATTGCTGAAAGCTAAAAATTGAGAGGGGACACCCAGGAAGTATGGAGAAATAAGTCTCACCAGGATGTTTGCTGAATGCTTGTGATTTCAAACAAAAACTCATAGGGGTTGGGGATTTAGCTCAGGGGGTTGGGGATTTAGCTCAGGGGGTTGGGGATTTAGCTCAGTGGTAGAGCGCTTGCCTAGCAAACGCAAGGCCCTGGGTTCGGTCCCCAGCTCCGAAAAAAAAGAAAAAAGAAAAAAGAAAAAAAAAAAACTCATATGCTCTTCCTGCAAATCTCACATCACCTTTAAACATGCCTGCACTAAACCATAAGACCAGAGGAAGTCAAATTACAACCTTAAATGGATGGTAACACCTGCTGTGGTAGTAGTTTGTGTCATACAGAGTTTAACTGTCCTCAGAGTTGTGTCTTCCTACTTTCTCAGGTAACTACAGGGCCTATCAAGAAATCAAAGTTGATGGCTCAATGACCCGAATTAATTAAAACTGACACAACCAGTAAGTATGAGCCAAACCAATACTTAAGAGCATCTTCAAGAAGTCATTCCACACCAGACATTAGTCACTCAAACACTGAAGCTACCATAAGCTAAAAACTATGAGGCTTTCACCTTTCCATGCTTCCTGTGCTGGCTAAATGACTAACACAAGGTGTGATATTCAAGCTCAGGTGTGAGCCCAAACCTTTCTCAACCAATTCACACCAGTTCTGTGGATAGCTGACATTCCTCGGAGAATGAGATATTTCCTCATTCTCTACACTCAGTAAACATGGGACTGCTTTCAATTGCTGTGTTTATTCGAAATTTAGCCTACATTTAAAAATTATTTAGGAAGAAATAAAGATGCCAAATCCCCCGCTATACCAGAGGCCATGCCAGCTGCTTGCCAGCAGCTGATGGCACCAGATGCAGAGACCCAAAGACAAACACATTAGGCAGAGAGAGATCCAAGTAGATTTCCATTGGGTCCCTCCCCACAACGATCACGTACTCAGATTATAGAAAGTAATTATTTCTTAAAATTTAACAAGTTTTTGTAGACCTGAAAGCATTTCTACCAAGACCTCCTGTTCTTAATTAAGATCTGCAAGTCAAAAACTCAGTATCACAGGGAAACAGATTGCTGTATTTGTACATCACACTCTTAATTCAACAAGTCTAGTGTTTTCTGCCATGGTGTCCATGCCTGGATGATAAAACAGCAATTCATGGAGCTTTGGTGCAGATAAAGTTCAAGAGTCCCACAAAAGCTGGTTCTCTCCTACACAAGTCACCAATGCAGTCTATCAAAACTGTCCTAAATCCTAAGTGCATCCTGGGGAACTGTCAATCCCAGATCACACACACAAAAAAAACTGCCTTATGACAGACAAGACATTGGTTCTCAGCATACCACTTCACGAAAAAATGGGGTATTAAATGTGTGTAGACCAAGCACACAGATGCAATATAGCTCTGTCATCAGTTAGAACAGAATTGGCATAAATTATACTTGCATGCTTCCTTAAAGCTCCATTTTCCTTGCCAATCTGAGTCTATATCTGTCTATCCATCACAGAAGGAAGTAAAATTATGTGGGGAACTCAGGATGGTGGGGGCGGGGGATCTTAAATGACAACTTCGTACTTCTAAGACAGCCAAGGCTACACACACAAAATTGTGGTCTGGGGGCAGCAAGCAACTTCACATTCCATAGCTGCCAGTTACATTTCTAAAAAGAGGTGTAGGGATGGAAGTTAAGAAAGAACACAGTTGTTCTCGATGTTTAACTCTCAAATCAAGATACCCAGACTTGGTAGAAGGCCCTCTGTAAGGGAACGCTGAAACCTAGGCTATGGGAAAGACCCTTAAACTCTAGAGTCCTAAATCCAAAGCTCCATCCATCTCAGGAAGTGGGTAAACTTTTCTTTCCTTCCTCGCCAACCCCTAGTGTGAGGAGGGCAGGCTACTAGAACAGATTAAACATCACTGAGCCATTTCTCTAGTTAATTTTGCTCCTTCATAAAAGTAACTTTAATATCTACACACAAAATAACTAGGAGCGATGGGGAAGGTGGCGCGCATATACAGGAAAACACAGAGAACAGAAGAACTATGCCATGAAAGTGAACTATTGACACAAACATGAACCTCAGAATTAGCAAAGCCATGAAGACACTTGAGAGCCATGACTTACAGAAAGTTTTACAGAAAACAAAGCCCATCTACTACTCTAAATATCAGGTCAGCACAGCCCAGAGACAGCCAGAAAGTACTGTCTGTCCCAGGTGTGCCAAGTCTAGTCAAGTATACACTAGAAATGCACTTATAAATAAGACTTCAGTAAATGATTTTCTTTTTTAAGCCCAAACATTTTTTAAATGAGGGAGATGTGAACTGGCAAGATGGTTCAGTGGGTAAAGGTGCTTATGCCAAGCCTGAGTCCTACTTTTGATCTCTGGGATTCACACAGAGAGAAACAACTCTTACAACTGTTCGCTGACTCTCTCTCCCACTCCATACCTCTCATATACTCAACCAAGTAAAAATAAGTGTAATTTTCTGAATCTTACTGTATATACAAAGATAATTCAAATTTGTAACCATTTCAGTGAACTGATTTCCCTGGAAAGTAGCCATCCCAATTTGAACAGAAGTCAATGCCATAACTCATACCTTGGGTGAGAAAAATCCAGAAGCTTAGTACTTAGTTATTTCAAAGCCAACCTGAAACTGGTAGCATTTAATACTCATTTTTAAGAAAATAATTTGAACTAAATCTCATCTTCCAGAACTGGGGCACAGGTATCCTGAAGGCAAGGGTGACATTTAAGATGAAAATTCCATTTCCTGGAAGAATTAGATAAATAGGCTTCCTTCAGCCTTTCCATGTTTGCACTTTGTATAAACTAACAAGGGTAAAGACACTCCTTCCCTCTTCTCAGAGTGAAGGAGAGAGAGCAGACAGACGGGAATCAGAGGCAGCTGTAGCAGCTATGCCAGCTTATGACCACAACTCGATTCACCCGGTGCTCTTTAAATTTTTGTTTCTGTTTTGGTTGGGAGAAGCCAATCAGTTAATGCTAACTACAATACTCAATTCAACATATTCTCATATAGCTAGTCCTTTGTAAAAAACCACTATTTCTTAATTTTATTCTGCAATGGCTTCAGAAGGGAGGATTTGACAGATTCTTCTGCCAGTTTGATTTAGAAAAACTACTACTAACGTTCCTGTGTTTTACATAAGTCAGATGCACATGTTGCTCCAAACCATCAGTTCTCAACTTGTAGGCCTTTCACAGGGTGGCCTAAGACCAACTGCATATCAGATATTTACATCATAATCCACAACAGTAACAAAGTTAGTTAGGAAATAGGAACGAAAATCATTTCATGGTTGGGAGTCACCATAACGTGAACACTGGGAAGGTTGAGAACCACTGCTCCAGCCTATAGCAGAACAAAGATTAATTAAATGAGCTATCAAGAGTTCGTCTGAGATGCGAACCTGGGAAAATCTCTCTAGACTCAATTTCATTATAAACCCACAATCCCTAGGGAACAGAGATAAAATGACACACCCACTGCTCCCTGGCTGCCTGCTTTGAAAGGAAGATGCTAAATACTATTTTCTAAATTACAAAGTAATACAAGTTTGCTAGAAACAAATAAGGGCACACCTTCTCTCTTACACACCACCCCTCCACCCAATCTCTTCTGTGTATCTTCTTCTCACTCCTGAGCATCACGGCACGCCTGTGAAGCACAGCTTGTCTTTATCCATCTCCTGCCCTCCAAGTAGCTGTGCCATAGGCAAGTTTATGTTTATTACTCAATATCATGTTCCTCCAAACTGTGCCCACAAAACACAAAAACTAAAGTTATGGCCTCTTCTTCTGTAAATGTGGTCTAAAGTGAGTAACCCACCTTGTACCAATGTTCAACTCATGGCACAGGAAATCCTTCTCGGATACACTGTGTTTCTAAACAAAGTTGTAAGTGGTGAGGAGACTGTCAGGAACTGAAACCAAACCTTGTGTGTGCTACTTAAATGCTATAACTATAAGGACTTGTACGACCTTAGCCTCCCAAAATTATTTTGGTCCTTTCATGAGCATCAAACTAGGACCACAAAAAATTAGAGTATACACATCTTGCTTTTCTCTCTACATTATGAGATTCAATAATCTTGCAAGAATATCACTTCATGGAAGATATGTTCCATTAGCTTAACTACCCGTACTGTTCACTGTGTATCAGTGAAATTCACTTGATGTATATACCTTTGCAGTCAAATATAACTAAACACGGAGCTGGGTGTGGCAGGAATCCCCTAGGACTCTAGCAGTCCAGTCCACAGGCAATAGAAGAAACCAGCAAGGGTTACTTCTAGAGACCATGCCTGTACGTAAACAAACATGTAAGTAAACAAACAGTGGCTTAGGGAACAGCATTCAAAGAATAAACCAGCTGTGGTGCATCTGGAAGCCTAAGATAGGGCTCAATAGTTTAAAGGATACTGCCAGAAACCTAGACTGAGAATAATAATGCAGCTGAAATTTTCAAGAAGAAATAGCTGTGGCTGAATAGGTTGTTCCAGCGATGGAGCACTGCCCAACGTGTACAAGTCCTGGGCACCCTCTGCACTGCATAACACGATACACAGGCACAGTAAAAACAGGAAAATCAGAAAGATCATTCTAGCTACAGGAGAGCTCAATACTGGCCAGTATCCAAACAGAAAGAAATTTGGCTAAAGGAAAGATAGGTTTCTTTAACCCAAAGAAAACACAGTGAGCCTGCTAGATGGATGATGGATCGTATAGAGGAAAGGTAGTGAGGTCCTGAGAGTTAAATCCAAGAGGGTGGAATTTCCCAGAAGAACTACCCAAGATCTACCCTAGAGTTGCTCCAAATATTATTCATGCTGAGGAGGGAGAAATGTTGACAGGAATTAAACTGGGACAGATTCACAGGAAGTCAGTCAACCATAAAGTTTACTTGTATTCAAATAATACTATTTCAACCCTGGAGGAAAATTCCACAATATACAGCAGCCTTCAAGTAAACCTTACGAAAGCACTGATTAAACTTTGAGTCAAGCACCCAGCACATTTATTCCTCACAAAATGATATATAAATATATTTAAAAAAAAAAAAACACCCCGCAATTTCACCAAATGGTAATTAAACACCAGGTTTTGTCATTTGGGACATGCCATTCTGAATACAACTCCAGTATTCTCAAAATAAGAAGCATCTAACTCCAGGTTCCCACTGCATCCAAAATACAATAATTTCCTCTAAGCACAAATGATGCCGATGAAACATCAGCTTAGTCCTACAGTCCTGTTTTTAAAACTCATCAGATCAACCGTATTGTTAATGTACTCAGGAAGAGAGAAGAAGAATTTCCTTTCTGGATTTCCATCAACCTCTGGTCATGAGTTACTTTAAGTCTTATGTCTATTTGGGCATGTGTACTATGGTCCTCTGGGAGGCTCGTATGTCTTTAATTGTATGTGTTTGATGTCCATGTATTTGTGTGCACACATTTGTTGAACTCCTACGAACTGGAGGTAAAGAGGGTTGTGTGTCACCATGTAAGTAAATACTAAACCTAATCTGAGTCCTCTCTCAAAGGGAAGCCAGTGCTTCACTTGAGTCATGTCTGCAGCCCCATCTACCAACCTCTTCAAGACAGGGTTTCTCTGCACAAGCCCTGGTTGTCCTGGAACTCACTCTGTAGGCTATGCTGGACTCAAACTCACAGAGATTCAACTGCCTCTTCCTCCGAGAGCCAGAATTAAAGCATGAGCCACTTTGTGTGGCTCAGTAACCTTTGTTAAGGCCCTAACTGCCATGGCCTTGATCTCTAGTTCTTTAAACATGTAGTGCTGCTTACAAAGATGTTGTGATCGGCATCTACAGCTATATAGCATCCCCAAACAGTTTACACACAGGAACAGACTTCATCCTTTTATCAGGAATGATCATTGGACAGTTAAAACGAAAATACAAGCCAGAGAGGTCCAAACCACAGATAATCTAGCTCTAGGAGTTCTCTTGTCTATCAAAAACTTTGCTAACTGATAACTCTCTAAAGCATCTTGCTTTTCAATGTGGCATTCCTAATTCATTTGTATTTTCAAATGCAAGTTTTTAAGAGCGTATCTTAAAAACACCATGCAGAAGCAGCCTGATTTATCTCCAAGTTCAATTGTGGCCTTTTCTTCACAGTGAGCTCCAGGACAACTAAGGCTACACAAAGAAACCAGGAGACATGTGTGCTCTGAACAGGTTATTTTTAAAATACAAAGAGAACAAACATAAAAGAATCTACAAAGGTTGTCATTTATGAAATTAATAGTTTAAATCTCACAATACAATGCAGATACATTTCAGCAATCACCTAAAATCCCATGCCAGCACAAGGGGCTTTTAAAACTATTTACATTTTGTGTCTATGTATTTATTTGCATGTGATTAGGTGCGTCACATTCACACCTGGTGCCTACAGAGGCCAGAAGACAGTAAGAATATAAATTTCTGAATTTTAATTACAGGTGGCTATAGGAACTGAATGTGGATCTTCTGTGAAAGGGGAAGTGTCCTTAAACACTAGACTATCTCTTTAGCCTCAAAGAGGATTTAAAAGGGGGGTTGGGGTGAATATTAAGAAAATAATGGGGGTTGGGGATTTAGCTCAGTGGTAGAGCACTTGCCTATGCGCAAGGCCCTGGGTTGGTCCCCAGCTCCAAAAAAAAAATTAATTAAAAAAAAAAAAAAAAAAAACAAAAACAAAACAAAACAAAAAACAGAGAATAATGTCTGTCAAGCAAGGCTACATAATCTGATAGGATTTTTTTTTTTTTTTGGGGGGGATCCAGTCAGGTCTGGGAGTTAGACAGCTTGGTGGGTAAATGCATGCACTGAGCTTGCAGAAGACCTGAATCTGGTTTCTAGCATTCACAGCAAGTGGCTCACAAATGCCTGTAACTACAGTTCCAAACTATTTGACACCTCTAAAGAAACAACCCTAATATTGCCCAGAGAATTCTAACAGCGTCCTCTTCATAAAATGTGCACAACCCAACAACCTCGACCTAGAGGCCAAGCCAGTGACTGGAATGGCAATCCTAGAAAAGGAGTCCTTGTGTCCTGGGTTCATACAGAAGTCCAAGATACAGAACATACCTTGTGGCTGTCACCTGAATAAAACAATCTACCTGTGAAACAGTTAAAGTACGCGCCAGCTTTGTGCCAGCAAAGCTTCAAAAAATTATAAATCCTGAGTAAGAGTAACAACTGGAATAGCCTGTCAAAACTTGATATTTCAGAAACAGACCTGTCCCACAATTATGCCTGAAAAGGTTGCAGTCAATCTTACAACAACAAATACTATAAATATTTCCCTTTAAAAAAAATCAGAATGCAGACACGTACAGTAAGTAAACGATACCCGAGCACCCTCAGAAGAGGGGGCCCTCTGAAGTTTCTCACATCATTGAGATTAGCAGAGTTCTCCAAGACCAGAACAGTCCAAGCCAAGAACCACTAAACTCTTTTGCTAAGTCCTCTCTGCCTGTGTTGTAAAGTGAAATAAGATGCTTTTTTGATCACTCAGAAAAGGGAACTAACATTATTTGAATGGAACTGTAGGAAAGGATGAAGAATGGAATGAACTGGTAGAGTCAATAATCTGAAGCTTTAAATTTCTAGCATTAAAAAGTAAAAGCAAGCCAGGCAGTGGTGGCACACATATTTAATCCCAGCCCTTGGGAAGCGGTGGCAGGCAGAATCTGAGTATGAGTTCGAGGCCAGCCTGGTCTATAGAGGGAGTTTGGGGGTGTGGGGGAGCCCTCACACACCCAACAAGAGTAACAATAACAATGAATAAAAAAATTAAAGGGGGAAGGTGCTGGAGAGATGGCTCAGTGGTTAAGAGTACTGACTGCTCTTCCAGAGGTTCTGAGTTCAATTCTCAGCAACCACATGGTGGCTGACAAACATTTGTGATGGGATCTGATGCCCACTTCTGGTGTGTACATAAAAAAATTAAAGGGGGAAACAGAAGCTGTATTTCAGGTCCTCCCACTGTTTTCTCACTTTTCCTTAATTTATATTCAATCTACTTAAGAAAATGACATACAGGGCTGTGGAAAGATGGCTGAGTGTTTAAGAGTACTGCACTGCTCTTCCAGAGGTCCTGGGTTCAATTCCCAGCAACCATATGGTGGATCACAACCATCTGTTAAGAGATCCGATGCCTTCTTCTTGTGCATCTGAAGAAAGTGTACTTATATATAATAAATATATAAATAAAATAAAATGACAAATAGATCAACTCCTAAAAAATTTTAATATTATTTAAAGAACAGAGGGGCAAGTCTTCTTAGGTCTCATTTACATAATGAATGTGAACACACTTAATATTACTAAATTTGTACAGGACAAAGCAACAGAACTGGCAGACTAGAGAATCATCACGCTGTGGGTTATCAGACACTGAGAAATGTACCAAGTCCCAGGTGTCCAACAGCCTTGAGAGACAATGAACCACCAGTGCTGAGAACCATTTCCACTGCTTCCGCAGCATTTCCACATATGGCCTTGCCACACAGATGGGACTCATCAACGCCACCTGGGAACTCGCTTGATAAGAAGGCAACCAGTGGGGCCCTATGTCAAATACCAAACCAGAAAGAGCAATTGCACAAGATCCCCAAGTGATATAAACTATCAAGTGTTATGCTTAAAGCACACTCCTGCTTCGTAGGCATAAGGCAAGCAGAACTGAGAGACTAGAGCAACAAACTGTGCCTGACGGTCTGTAAGAATGAGCCAGTAACTTATCTGTTACGTCTACTCCTGACATAAATAACTAACTGAATCAGTAACTTATCTGTTACTTACACTCCTGATATAAACAAGTAACTGAAATCCCCTCAGTACTTTAAGACCTAAATATTCTACTCTAACAGTTGAATATATATTAAATACATTACATGGTATCTTTACCTTAAAACTGGCCATTCTGGACAATGGACAGCCCTGTCCAGATAAATAAGGAATTGGGGGGGCAGGCACTCTAGACTCACTTTGTATCTCTGACTCAATATGTAGAACTCAGAGATCCAGATCCATGGTGGTAAAAATACCACCATGCCAACTATATAATGAATTCTTACTAAAAGTAATCACCAAACAGATCAAATAAAACTGCCAAGTGAAGAAAAGGATAAGAAAAAAAAAAAAAAAACATGAAAAGTGACCACACTGTAACGCGCCACTGAAACACTGCCAAGGCTAAAGAGAACATGCACTACTCACGTGAAGCTGCTATCCAGCAGGTGAACACCCTACACTGGTCAGCCAGTGTGGCTTACTCATATGATAACAGGCAAACGAGCCAAGCAGTCGTGGCACACACCTTTAACCACAGTACTTGGGGGGCAGAGACAGGTGAATATGAGTTCAAGGCCAGCCTGGTTTACAGAGTTGCAAGACAGTCAAAGCTACACAGAAAAACACTGTCTTTTAAAAACAACAACAAAACAAAAAACACACAAAACACAAAACAAAGCCTTAGTGTCATTTCTAGCAGTGCCATAAGGGCATGTGGTGCACTTAGGCAGACAAAACCTTAACACATAAAATAAGTATTTTATAATTATTTTAATTGTTTTCACTACACAAATGTAACTTGTTGTGTACTAACTTCACAAATGTAAGTCAAAAGCAAGTTCATCATCACAGCCACAAGGCAAGCTTTATATTTTGGAATAAAGGATATTCAAAGTTCCTTCATTCTTCCTGTGGAGAACCACTGGAAAGAACTGCATCAGTCCACAGAGATTTAAAGACTTACTAACAGCGGAGTTAATTTCATAAAGAAGTAACATATGGCCATCAATATGCATCTAAAATTATTAAAGAGACTTGCAATTACCCATTGCTGTAATTTGCCCTCCACTGTCAATAAGTAAATGTCACTTCCAGTTACTAAGATGAGATCTGAATGAGAAAGTTTTTTTAAAAATAGTATCGTAAATGAGATGCAGTAAATATCTATGGAACACAATGCTGCTGGCTGATTCAAAGCCAAATGTGTAGAGTTCTTGACAGAATGAGAAATTTCTGTAATTAATGCACACCACTTCTGAAAGTGCTGATCCTCTCGCTATACTGAGAAAAATGGAAGGGAGTTAGTTGGAGGCTAAGAGAAGAAAGACGTTCAACTTCCAATATGCTGACCTGAGTAAAGCCCTATCTATCATTTTGTTCCTTTCCCTTTCGTGCCCCAGGCTGTTCCTTTGGAATATTTAAGGCCTGAGATTTCAGTAATTACAAGTTACCAAAGCCCGGCTACACCTGTCCACTGCTTCAGATGTTTAAATGCTTGAGGACTGTGTATGCAGACTATTTAACAGAACCTTACCAAATTCTCTAAGTCTTCTTGCCAATATTTGCTTCCTGCCTGCCAAAACTAACTTGGTAAAACAGCTATCTAGTGACAACTGACAGAGTCTGACTCACCAATCTCTAAAAGTTGATGCTGAATTAAGGACTTCAAGTTTTGAGTCTATAGAGAGATGACTCAACTGTTAAGAGCACTAACTGATCTTTTTAGGAGACCTGAACTCGGTTCCCACCACCCACATGGCAAGTTTACAACTAAACGTGTGTCCTCCAGTTTGAGAGCAGATCCCCTCTTCTAGGCTCTGAAAGCAAATGACTGCAGTACATTTACATACATGAAGGCAAGTATTTTTTTTTAAAGGAAAAAAATAATATGGGACTGAAGATATGGATCATTGGTTAAAAGTGCACATTTCCCCTGCAGAGGACCTTGTGTTCTGTTACCATCACCCGCACAACGGATCAGAGCTGTCCATAACTTCAGTTACAAGAGATCTGACTCCATTATCTAGACTCTGCAGGGGCCAAACATGCGTGTGATACCCATATAGGCATTCAAGCTAAACGCACACAAGTTTAAAAGTACTTTGGAGAGGAGTGAGAAGGGAGAAATGATATATGATCTCATGAAAAGTTTTAAAAAACAGAAAACAAAACAAAAAAAAATGAAGGCAACATTAAAGTCTAAAATGTAAAGAAAAAAGAGCAAAACCAAAGTCCTCATGATTAATGAATCTCAACATCTGTATATAAATGAATAAAAGGGCTAGTAACTCTTACTACTCTACCCACTCTTACATGTATACACATGCTTATGTACACAACCACTTGTATATGTATGAATATATGCACAACAGCTCTACCATGGAAGGATGCACACAGGCATTTCAAAGAGGCTCTATCATCTAGTAATTAAGACATTTCATCTTGAAATAGTCCAAAGCGAGCAAATTTGGTGCTTGCAACAGGTGGCCTGCAAAAGGCTAGGTGGGTAGACCAGGCTACCCTTCACTCCCAAAGATCTACTTACCTCTGACTCTCAAAGATCCACCTCAACAATGAACACTAGGATTCAAGGCTGTGTGCCACCACGCCTGGCAACAGTTTTAATTTTAAACTTTCACTACTCTCCTGGCTGCAGAGAGTTGAAGACAACTTCAGAGCTCATGAATTACAAGTGTTAGTTTATGAATGAGCTCCCAGAAAGATGGAAATAAGAAGTTTCCCAAGCCAAAAAAAAAAAAAGCTTCCTCTACACTCATCCAATCACAGTGGAATGCCAGGTGCATAACTATGAGGCAGAAGGAAGTATTCACCAAACACACTGCACAAATTTCTCACTTGCCTTTACAGGAAGTTTCTTAAATGCTTACAAAGGAAATGAAATGTGCAGTGGTCAGAGTTAACAACAATGTGGACGTGGCAGCACTACTATGACCCTGGCATCTGTGAAGTGAGGCAGGAGAATTGCCAGTGGAGGACTGGCTGGAAAACCCTGAACAAATGAACAAAATGTGGATAGAAAAATCATCATCCAACTCTCACTACTGACAGACTTCCAGCCTGCAGATCACCACACCACACCAACCACACGCAGGGACAAAAACACTCCAGTGTGTCTGATTTAGTCTCACTAGTATTTAGGACATATATAGAACCCCATTTTGGTCAGTCATAAAAAAGACTAGAGACAGCTGAGCATGCTAGGGTAGAAGAGGTTGTTAGAAACTCAACAGGTTCTCAGAAGCCCATGCTCAGAGGGACAAGCAGGGCGCCCATCACCTTCAGAGACAGTGAGCAAAGGAGGCAAAATTTTCCTTAAGGCAAGCACAACAAGAAAATGAGGCAAAATAGCCAGACCTAAACCTCGCTCCTTTGAAGTAAATAGACAGCAGCAGCCTCAATAATTTCCGGCTAAGTAATTGCTCTGGGAACTGCAGCAAGGCCATCTCAGCCCCACACTAAAGAAGGAACCAAGATCAAATGACATGTTATACAGGCCTAACTGAGCAGAAACCAATTGTCACCTCTCAAGGTAGACTACCTTAAGCTTCAATTCCAAGCCCAGAGCGTCTACAAACTTCAAGATCCTTATTACAGACCATCAGGAACACTCAGCAAGCAAAACCACGCTCCAAAGCAAGCATCAGGTTGAGGTCCTCAATGAAGGCGTCCCCCTGCAGTGTTCATTCACCATCACAACTGTACATGCTGGAGGGTCAGCTGGAGACCTAGGCAACGTACTGCTTGCTCTAGAACCTTGTCCTCTCCTTTCTCTCCCTTCTCCCTTTAGTGTTTATTCTGACCCCTTTTAGCTAGCTTCTACTCATTCCTTGAATGAAGTGGACTTCCCCCAGGAAAAATCTCCCTAAGTGGTTCAGCATCGTCCTTCTGATCACATTATATAAGTGTGAGAAATACAAGTGCCTATTACATCTTGGTATACAGTAAACAGACAACTTACCTTGGTACTCCACACCATGGAGTCTGGCTAGACAGAAGACCCAGAAGCACTGGCCTCATGTGGGGAAAGGCTTGCCTCCTCACCTGTCATAGGAAGTAGCCAGACGCCATGACACATATAACCAGGGCAAAGTACTCAGTGACCTGAAACTGGTAAAGACTGGGACTGGAAAGAAGGATCAGTGTAAGAGCCCAGCACCCCCATGATTACTCATCACCTTTAACTCTGGTTCCAGGGGATCAGATATCTTTTGTTTAGCAAAAAATAAGGCCTCCTGTGTGCATATGATATATACATGTGCACAAAAATAGTATTTTTGTTGTTGTTGTTGTTGTTGTTGTTGTTGTTGTTGTTGTTTGAGAATGGGCTTGGCTGTCCTGAAACTTGCTTTATAGACTGAGCTATAGACTGACCATCCAACAAGCGTGGACTCCTTCTGAATCTCTACAATTAAAATACAGGAGTGCCCTACCAGGCTCAGATTTTTAGCTTTTTGTCCACGGGTACTAGAGGTTCCAATTCTATTTCTCGTGCTTGTACAGTAGCTTCCTTCACTGGCTGAGCCATCTTAGCAGACCTTCACAGGTCTTAAGTTCAGCTTAAGCACTTACAGGAAGGAAGCTAAAGCTGTGATCTAGGCTACATTATGAAACCCTAGAATGTGAGACCCTGAAATTTCTTGCTCAGAGATAATGGGTCAAATAGTGTCCACCTTCTTCCTGTTCATTTAAGAGTGTTTTAACGTATGGCTGAAGTCCAACATATATTTTATGACTAAAAAAAATCCTTTACAAACAATCTAAAGGGCTTATGAATTGCATAAATAAATAAATAAATAAATAAATAAATGTTTTGCTTAACCTCTGAGAGATGGCTCAGTGGTTAAGAGCACTGACTGTTCTTCTAGATAGAGGTCCTGAGTTCAAATCCCACAACCCATGGTGGCTCACAACCATCTGTAATGAGATCTAATGCACTCTTCTGGTGTGTCTGAAGACAACTACAGTATACTTATATAATAAATAAATTTTTTTTAAAAGGTATTGTTTTGCTGCCGTAAGATGTACCTTGAAGAGCTAGAAATCGCGTGTGCTGTATGCAGGAAGGCGCAGCAACTGAGACTTTATACACAGCCCTGCTCCACCCTGAAGGCCACAGTGAAAAGTCACAAATATCCTAGAATCTTGTCCTTCATGGCATCATTTACCAGAAAAGAACTTCGAGAACTAAAAAGGGCTTCTGAGGGATCAAAGCAATTCCCAAGTCCATACATGAAAGTAACAGCATCCTCTATCAAGAGATGCTTAGCTCTACTTCACACTAAGTCCAGTTAATACGTTTATGTTGTGGAAGCTTCCCTTAGGGCACCAACACCAACGTGACTCAACTGGGGTCCAACTTGGAAAACCATTGAGTTTAATGGGCTCCCTTACAGAGCATGAGTGAGGGGTTACGAAGGACTCCACTCCAAAGCACAGCCCCTCCTTAGACATTGCAACCATGAACAATTATGACAAAATTAGATACATTAAGATAGAAAATGCAGGAGTATGAGAGGCTAGGTGAGGAGGATCCAGTGATACACACACACACACACACACACACACACACACACACACACACACACACACCTCCCTATGAATCAGTACCCAGATTCTGAAATTCTCTTCGAGCAGTAGAGCTGCTCTGATGAAGATGGTAGCAGTTATGCTTGGAGGACAGCACCATATGACAACCTGTATTATAATTAATCACATGATGAAAATTAACAGTAAATGGCAAATTTTAAAAAAAGACAAGAAAGGTTAGGTTAACAGCAGCGGCCATAAGTGTGATTGTTCTGAAATATCACGGGTAAAGGAAGAGTTTTGTTTAGGGGATTGGAATCAGTACTGGGGTCCAAACCCGGGGTCCTGTTCATGCTAAGCATACTTTGTACATACAGCTGAGCACAGGATTAAGCCGATAGATAGATAGATAGATAGACAGACAGACAGACAGACAGACAGACAGACAGACAGAGCGAGCGAGCTACATACAACACATAAAGAAGACTTCACCAAGTATGGCACATGAGTGGAGCTCTGAGCCAATACTCAAGAGGCTCCACCAGACCCCCAAGTACTTGCTGAGGAAGCACCCCCAAGTCTTAGTGTGCTAGCTACGTTCTGCCCACCCAGCTACTAGTTGGGGCTACATAGTGAGACCCTGTATGGAAGGAAGGAAGGAAGGAAGGAAGGAAGGAAGGAAGGAAGGAAGGAAGGAAGGAAGGAAGGAAGGAAGGAAAAACCCCTTGAAGGGTGCTGTCTACACAAATAGGAAAAAATATGACAAATTCTCTAAGGAATATTTTATTATATTCTCATGGTAAGAACAGCAGCCCTACGCAAAGACAAAAGCAATGAAATTTTTTTAAACTATTGAAAACGTTAGAATCTATTTGAAACTGTATTCAGCATAAAGATAGTTGTCAATGTGTACACTGTTGAATATCTACAATGCCAGCATTCCGGAGGCACAGGCAGAAGAATAAAGGGTTTTGGCTTGGCTACATAAAGCCCTGTCTCCAGAAACACAAAACAGGGCCATCGAGGTAGCTAAGCAGGAAGGAGTGCTTGCTTCCAAGCCTGACAACCTGAGTCTGATTCCCCAAAAATGACAGGTAAAAGAGAACTGATGCAGAACTGACCATACATATGCACTGTGATACCCTTATGTGAACTCACACAGGTATTGAAACTATTTTCTGAAAAAGCTGTAAAACAGTAGACGCTAACAAGGAGGAAAAAGAACACTGGGCCAACCATGGTCATGCCTTACATTCAAGTGGTCGAGGCAGGCAACAATGTCCTGTGAGTTCAAGTCCTCATATACATAGGGAGTTCTGCACCATTCAGAGCTACACAAGGCAAACCTTCCTTTTAAAAATTTAAGAGAAGTTGGTGAATGTGTAGACTGCCTAAACCTTCTTCTATTGAGAAAAAAAAAAAAAAAAAAACTCTTGAAGAGGTCTCAAGACACAGCTAAAACAGACCAATGCCCTACAATTCCAGACAGACGTGTGCATGCATGTGCGTGTGCGTGTGCATCCACAAAGACAAGCTGCTTCTGTTGGGTCTAGTGGAGCACGCCCCTGGAAGACAGGAGCAGGAAGATCTGAAATTGAGGGTATCTCCAAAACAAAGACCTGTGAGCACACTCCTCACTCGCCTGGGGAATGGAGAAGGCTAGGCAAACTGAGGTCTTACTCGAGGAAGGAGTGGAGAACAGAGTATTTGATATTGAACTCAACTTAATTCATTTCATAATGAACTAACAACTGTTTTCTTTTATACAAAGCCACATCAAATGAATTAAGCTTCTTAAAACAGCACCAAGGCTGGGGCATACCAGCAGTCCTTACTAGGGTATGTGCCAAACCAGAAAACTTTACTAGGAAACCAAATAGAGAAGTTAGTCAGGCAGTGGCAGCAAACCCCTGCAATCCCAGGTACAGCCAATCTCTGTGAGTTTGGGCTAGCCTGGTCCAGGACAGATAAATTGTGTGCAAAAAAACAAATGAACAAAAACAAACAAAAAGTTTACTTAATGGAATAATTACTGGTTTATAAACCATGCACCCAAGCTGTCTGTGCAGTAGAAATTAGAAAGCAAAAAAGCCTCCCAAATCCGTATTTGTGTGCTACTCTTCCTCCCTTTTTCTAAACACGGACAGTTCAGCAACACTGACAAACCCATCACAGAGAGCAAGAGCAACATGAGAACACCACTTCCTCAGAACCATTCTACGAGAGGACTTGGATTTTTCTACCTGGTAATGCACAAGTACTAAGGTGTCACCATGATTGGCCATTTTTATGACTGAGAAGACTGCATTCAACACAACGTCAAAGAGTATCACTATCCCCACCAGGAAGACTGTGAATGAATAGCATGCGTGTTCCCTTAACTGGTATCTTAGATTGATCTTTATGATCATATTTAACATACAAGACAAAAACAGGAAAAACCCTGTAGGAACAAGAGTATCTAAAACCTAAATCTTTTTTTTTCCTGAAGTGGAAATGTGAGGTTTTCTTCTTCTTCTAAAGGAGGATCTAGTTTCTCAACTCTGAATTGAATTTAAGCAGACGGACTCGGCACTGCTGCAGCTGAGACTGACATGGGGGGGTGGGGGGGTGGAGTACTCCAGTGGAGCATGGTGATTTGTGCCCTTTTGATCACATCACTCGTGAGGAGGCAGAGGCAGGAAGATCTGTGTGACTGAGTTTGGTCTAGTCTACAAGAAGCAGGTGAATGTGTGCTGGTGTGCATAAATAAGTCCCAGCACCCACACCGCAGCTAGTCAACTTTAACCCTGGCTCCCAGAAGTCTGGTTTCCTCCTCTGCATGCATGACATTGACGCGCAGACATACACAAAGGGGTAGGAAACTGTTGCACAAGTAGTAGTGTCTTAGGCAGTGCATCAGTGCAAGTGATGCTTTCTTAAATTTTCAATGAATATAAACCCTATATAAACATTCATGACTTCACCCCAGAGTACCATAGAAAATGGGAGGTACTCAACTGGATGGAGGTGGCACTCCTGTAATCTCAAGAAGCAGGTTCAAGGAAACCCAGGATTACAAAGCAGTACCCATCTCTAACAAATTTATGTGTACATGTATACATACATGTACACAGGCGCGCGCGCACGCACACACACACACACACACAAACCATGCGCGCATGGTTGGCAAGAATGTGTATTACCTGGCAGGATTCAAGTGCTCAAAAATTTCAGAAGTCATTCTGGTAGTTGCTAATGTTGACGTGTACACACACACATCCAAGGACCAGGAACTTGAAATGCTAAGTCTGTATAACTAGAGAACTTCCTGTATTTGTGCCAGGAAATAAAAACATTTAGGGCCACAGCTAAAGTGTTCAAAATGGATGAAGGAGAGAAAAGGTGGTTACTGTCCATAATAATAAATAGGTAGCTCGTGCCTTTAATCTCAGAACTTTCCTGTAATCCTGGTCTATATAGTTCCAGGACAACCAGAGCCACATAACGAGCTAAGACAGACAGGCAGACAGGCAGGCAGGCAAACAGACAGACAGATTGATTACATTGTGTATGTAGAATAGTTTTGTATTGTTCATGGGGGGGGGTTGAATTAAAGCATTTTTCTTCACACTTCATCTTTCTTTCCAAGATTTAAGATTTCTGCTGTTTCTTCCTTGGCATGGCTTTACCCCCTTTATTTGTGTGGTCCTAAGATTATAAAAAAAATTAAAAATAAATAAAAGAAAACAGACACCACAGGGTGAATACTAGTTCCAGCCATACACTCCTAGAATGACTCTAGAAACATCCTGTCTGCACTTCAGTGGGGTGGCATTCTTCCCAGAAAAAAGCAAGTCTGTGATCCTTACTCTAGGGTGCCTTTCTTTATTCAAGGCCCTCTCTAAACTACAGTTTAAACACCTTCGACTGTTTTCCACCCTACCAAGCCCACTGCATGGTCAATTCCACATGAAAATCTAAGGCCATTCAGGGAGGTCTACATTGAAGTCCCAAGGTAGAGCTCTACATACACAAAGGTTTGACTGACTTCCACCCAATCGCTCCTAGAGTCACGTGACCCCAGGCTCTCTCCCTCATGCCATGGTCTGTACACTGTTTCTTTCACTGGCCAGCTGCAATGTCATAATGGGGCTTTCTCTTTTTGCTCCCTTTGCCCAGGTTTTTACTGCTGTTTTCTATGGTGCTAGAGTATAGACTACAAAAGTCTACTGTGTGGAGCACTGGACAGAACCTGTACGGGTACTTTTACTGTAGTGTCTTTCTGACCTCCTGACCCCTGAGTCCCAGAGGACTGCTCATTTAGATTTAAAACAGAGTTCCACAGAGCACAAGCCACACCTCTACTTAAACATAACAATCATCTGTTCACCCTTGAGCAACTTCTAGCTGAGCACTGTGCAGGGCTCAGAACTTCTCCAGCTCAGTATAAAGCAGTGTGCCAAACCATAAGAGACAGACCTGCTCTCTCTAGGACCCTTGATGCTCAGGGACAGAAACCATGTCTCAAAAAGCACAGAAAATGCTTCATGTCTAAACACCACATAGAACCTGATGTGTCTGTACTGCCCTGACTGTCTACAAGTCTGCAAAAGCAAAACCCAACCAACACTCAAGAGAAAAGGAAAAACAAAACCAGAACCATTTGCTCAAACTTGAATCCAGGCTAGGTTCTTAAACCAAAAAGGGAGAAAAAGCATTATATCTCTTCCCCTGCTAGTATCATGGAGAAGAGCGCAAGCAAATTCCCATTTGAGCTTCTCTCCCAAAATTAAAGCAGTCCTAACCTGCTGGGTAAACAGGTGACTCAACACAAACTCTCAACAGCAGCTTCTCTATAAGAGGGGGTTTTCTCCATTTAAGAAAATATCCCCACCACCCCTACACCCCATAATTCATAACTTAATTTGCAAATTCTATCAGATAAAAAATAGCAGGAAATCGTTTGTCCTGTTTCACAGTGACTTCCCTGGTAGCAGTGATACAAGCAATTAGGTTAATACACCATTGTCCCCAAAGAGGACAACTTTGCTAAATGGAAAGAAGTTCCCCTCCTATATAATCAAGGTTCAGAGAATAAGACGAGAATCACCATGCTATTATATTCACTATTTAATAAGAAAATCAACTGCAAGACCTTGAACTTAGATTATATACCTTCCTACTGAGATATCCATGTAATTCCAATCTATTACTGTAGAATCCAGGTCACTGGAGAGGCAAAGACTGCAGTAGAAGGTGATAAAATGGGACTTTAATTAAAATAGAATAGTCCAAGTCCAGCTAATTCAAAAGCATCTGACTCCAACACCTAGTCAGCAGGGAAACAGCAGCTGCTTCCAATTATTACAGTGATTTTAAATTAACAGGTATCAGTGTCTAATGAAGAAGCTGTGTTTAGGTAAATTTCCCACAAACAGCTGTGTGTTCAGAACTGGGGGGGGGGGGGGCTCAGTCAGTAAAGTTCTTGCTTTGAAAGTGTGAGAAGGATCTGAGTTCAGATCCCCAGTGCCCACGTAGGCTGAACACTGTGGGGCATATATCTGTAACTAAGATGCTGGGGAGAAACTGGGGCAAAGTATTTCAACTGGCCAGCAAGCCAGTCTTACTAAATGAGCTCTAAGATCAATGAGGGAATAATCTCTAAAAATAAAACTGATGGCTAGAGACACTCAACCAATGTTGATCTCTGGCTTGCACGGGTATACCAACCCCTCCCCTACAACACACACACATGCAGTGGGAGGGGATCACAAACAAGAATGATACTTCTTTCTGGGTAAAGTTTTCTTCTCTTCACCTGTCACCCCAAGGGGCAGCCTCCCTACTGTCCCAAGTCCTGGGGTGGTTCAAACTCAGAGCAGGCACCCAAGCAGACATTCTGTGTTCTGGCCTATTAACCAAAGTTAACCCAGCAAGGCAATCCAGGGGGGGAAAAAAAAACAATTTTGATCCCGTCACAGAAGACACTAGAAAGGTTCCTGCGACCCAATACCAGCAACGACTTGAAAGGCTCATGTAACCTAATGCCAGCTCCCAGACACCACGATTTCAAAAAGCTAATCCATGTCTCCCTGATTCCCACAGAAAGACAGGGCACGTTTCTAACTGCAGGTGGAGCTTTAGACCATGAGATTGTCAGCAGCTTTTTAAGGGTCTCACTGATAGGATCACAGAATGCAATCAGTTTTGGGAAAGGCAGAAGAATGGAAGCCTCTCTCTAGGCCAACGCAACCTGAGTGCCAGGAATCATAACTAGCCGAGTGCCTGCCTCTGTGGTTAAGAATACTTGACTTTCCTAGAGGACCTGGATTCTCCTTCCAGCCACCCAAACAGCAGTCACCAGTGTCTGTGTGGAGCTCTAGTTCCTGAGCATCTGATGCCCTCTCCTGGCCTCTGCAAGCACCAGCCAGCACACATCAGCAGAGGCAGGTGGATCTCTGTCAGTTCCAGGCCATCCAGTGTCCCATAATCAGATTATGCTTCACAAAAAGAAAAAGAAAGAGCTTGTAACAGTAACTTACTTTTTGAGCATATTATCAAAATAATAACCATTATCTTTAAGGACTCAATGCCCAGGCCCTGACTAATTTACACAAGCTCTAAAAATCACCCTTCAGAAAATGTATCCTGATAAGTTTAGGGTTTTGTTTGTCTGGAATAGGGGGATTGGTGGGGGAGTTGGGTTTGCAAGTCCCTACCTGCCCTGTGTAAACCAAACCAACAAACTCACTAGGTGAGATCCAGCTGCTTCTCTGTGTCTGGTTTAAACACAACCATTATGAGCATTATGCTATATAATTCCAGCTCACGAAAGCAGGGGCAGGTGTTCAAAACCATCTTCAGATATGCTGCAAGTTTGAAAGTAAAGATTACAAAACTGTGGGGCTGGAAAGATCGCTCAGTGGTTAAAAGTACTGGCTGCTCCTACAGAGGACCAGGTTCAACTGCCAGGTTCAGCTCATCAATCATCAGTAACTCCAGTTCCAGAGGATCTAGAACACTCTTCTCCTGGCTTTTGAGAGTACTGGACATGGGTTTGCTTTTGTGTGTGTGTGTGTGTGTGTGTGTGTGTGTGTGTGTGTGTGTGTGTGTGTGTGTGTGTGTGTGTCTTTCTCTCTCTCTCTCTCTCTCACACACACACACACACACACACAGTCTCACAACCATTAGTTATTACATTATCAATAAAAATTGTATGGTCAAGGCAGGTCAATTTTAGAAAACTAAGTACAAAAACCATCTATTTATTACCCTTCATCCACTGTGCTCTTCAGTGTATATAGGGTACCCACTGTGTATGTGCAATAAATAGGTAGGCAAGTGAAATCTTTAAAAGTTGAGGCTCAGTGGGTTAAGGTGCTTGCGCTACCACGCCTAATGCATTAGTCCATATAGTGTTGGGAATCAACATCCCAAGTTGGCCTCTGATCTTCCCACATGCACAATGGCACTCATATACCCAAGTACAAAGATCAAGGGAAATAAAAGCAAATTTAGTTACTTGAGAGATAGCAGATCTGGAACCTGGATTCAGTTCCTTCCCAGTACCTACATGGTGGCTCAGAACCATCTATAACTCCATTTCCAGGGTATCCAACACCCTCTTTTCTGGTCTCTTAAGGCACCAAACCTGTGATACAGACATTCACATAGGCAAAACACTCAAACACGTGAAAAAAATAAAAAATAAAAAATAAAAATTTAAAAAGATAATCCTAAGCACTTGACAAAAGTTTTGTTTGTAAGGTAAGGATGAGATGGCCAAAACACTAGTGTTTCCAAGCCAAAGGAATCCGCAAACAGTCACATTAAGAAACTGCCCCAGAGGTCCTGAGTTCAATTCCCAGCAACCACATGGTGGCTCACAACCACTGTTAATAGGATCCAATGCCCTTTTCTGGTGTGCTTGACTGAAGAAAGAAACCACCACAGGGCGACTAACCCCTTTCCTAGCCCTGTTCCCACAAGGCTAATAATAATGTGAGGGAAATAGGTAAGTCAGAGACGACAATTCTAAACCAAGAACAGGTAGGGGTAAAATGTATTTACAATGCACACATTCAACCCATGATAGCAAGTATCTGGCAGACTGTCTCTGGGAGGGGGAAGTTTTATGATGCTAATTGTATACGTCCAATGAGATCACACAGAATGCTAGGAAAAGCACATTACATGTACACAATACACACAACTAACTAGGACACCAAGCTTCCAAAGAAGTTTCAAAAGCAATCCCCAGGCCTTGCAATCCAATGTGGGTTTTGATGCCCTTACAGAGAGAGAGAGAGAGAGAGAGAGAGAGAGAGAGAGAGAGAGAGAGAGAGAGAGAGAGAGAGAGAGAGAGAGAGAGAGATATCATGCGAGAACGCCAACCCCAACAAATACAAAGATGTTCTGGTGGGGCAAACATGGAAACCCAATAGGTGACCTAACAACAAAGACACAAGCTACAGCTGGGGGTGCCTTGGTACAGTGCTTGCCTAGAATAAAGGAATCAGTTCTCCTAACAAACAGGATCAAATATAGAATCCAAAAATTACCCTGAACAAATCCTAAACAAACTATTTCCTCAGGTATGAGGATCTATCTACACACAAAAAGAAGGCAATATTCCCTTATTGTATAATCATAACATTGAAGTTCCTTCTGCAAAATCAAGTGTCTGGCTACCAATTACTCACAAAAGAAATGTTAATAACACTAACCAATTTCATGGCAAAACTAAACTCTAGGCAATTTCAACAAATATTCAAGATATTTATCTTCTGCCCATAAGATCATAACAAGCATCTGACACAACTAAGTCATTTCCAGATACTGACTGACCCAAGGGCTAAATGACTGGTAAAGGCGCCTTCACTGATGGTAGTTCAAGGAACTGAACCCTGGAACTTACACATGCTAAATACTGCTGAGATCTACCTCCTGTCCAGTAAAAATACTTTGACTTAATGAACTATACTATCTCTTATTAGATGAAGAAACTGGCTTCCAAAATAGAGAACTCGAATAGCCCCAAAACACTAACAGATTTATTTATTTATTTATTTATATATATATATAATATAGTATATATATTCCATTATATTTTTATATTAATATTTTATATTCTTCCTCCAACAAGAAGGGGGAAAGCACTACTGACCCACTAGTAAATATTCTGAGACCAGATGACGGATGGCTCAGCATACCCTTTGATAATTTCTAGGATATCCCAAGCATCCCCCAAGCAAGTACAGCTTTAAATTTCCTAAAGAAGAACAGCCGTGGGTATTTCCCACCTTGCCTTCCACTGGCACACGCTCTCATCTGACTTTAAGAGGCTTCACAAAAGAGTTATAGCCCCCAACTTCCTTGACTTTAATTAAACTTGGCTTCCACTTCTGAAAAATCCTCAAGTTTTTATTTTGTTTTGTAGTCTCACTAATGCTTTTAAATGAGAGATGCTGTGAAAAGGAAAAGCAAATTCTTTGCAGCTGCATGTGAGCATTCTGCCAAGTGAAGCACGGGAAGAAGCTCTCCCATGTTAGAAATTTCCAACTGGGAGATTTACAAAACAGCAGGGGAGAATGGATGGAGCTCTGAGGAGACTTGTGCATGTGAAAGAGCTGCAAAAAGCTCCCTTTTTTGTGTTCAAGTCCCAGGGGCCTTTGGAAGCTTGTCATGCTTCAGCGACTGCTGCCCCCTCCTACTTCACCCCCTTTTCTAAAGCCACCACCCTCTCCACACAGGCTTTCAGACAGAAGAACACATTCTGCAGCAGCCCTTCTTAGTCTTCCTTTATGTGAGCCCCATCTCCCCAGGCCTCCCCAACAGTCTTTCTGCGACAACTGGATAAAGGAAAGCAGCTTAGCAGGGAGGTAGCAACCATTTTCCTCTGACTAAATGAAGTCCTGGAGTTAAGCTGCACTCCTAAGAAGGAAATGACAATCACTGTGGCAAATGAACTTTTTATTTTCTATTAGCAGAAGCAGGATAACTGCCACCGTCAACAGCTGAAAGTTCAGAGATGAGCTTTGCAGTTGTTTTGAAAGCTATCAGAAAAAAACCTAGCTCTATTCTTTTACAGAAAGCTAATTTACGTCAAGATATGTTGTCTGAGAGGATTTTAAGTGCTGGTTTTTCCAGAGGGAAAAAAGTAACCACCACTAATTTCTAGTAAGAAGGCTCCTTAGAAACAAGTGCCCCATGAGCACCCACTAACTATCAAGACATTCTCTGCAGTAGGGAGGATCTGTATTCTATTGTATATTCCCTCTACTAAACATCCCCCTGAGAAGGTAGGTTAAAACTTCTCAGCCAATGAACACTCTGAAAGGCTACCAATCTATCTCAGGGAAGCAACTTACCTCTCTCCCACAGAATTTTGTGAATTTCAGTTTATTCTTGCAGCCAAGAAATACATCCACACCCTCAAGAATGTAAATAAAATGCACAAGTCCTACTATCATAGTACACACAGCCTAGAAATACACATCCACCTAATCACATGTGCAGGTAAATGGAGAGGCAGAAAGCTGGTGGGCTGGCTGCACAGCAGGACCACTGATAAACTCCTCACTAATGCACCCAAGGTGAAACCTCAGCAGCACACCTGATTTGAAGATCCTTCAGGGGATCTTGTGAGAACCAGAAAACTGACCAACAGCATAGCTCATCTGCAATGTTTAAAGCTCACATTCAGGTTCCTTTCAGGTGACTGCATGCATGCCCAAACCTCATTCCCCCACAAACCTCAAACTTTTTCACATGGGAAGAGTGAAGGCATAGGTGCCTTCTTGTGATCTGTGAGATCTAACAAAGAAGTAACCTACAGGAAACAAGAGTATCTTCTGTGTATTATTGTTCATATGCAGAGTCCTGCATTATCATTTCTGCCTATAGCCAAGGAGTATTTATATATATTAAAGTTTGCCATCCTACAAGTTGTAAATCACAAATCACACCAATCAAACCAACTGTAAATAAACAGCTACTAAAGGTGGAAGTCAGTTAAATGCTTTAGAGAACCTCTCAGCAATGTATGCCTCACTTCAAAACTTAAGACAAAGATAACAAACTTCATGGACACTTGGATGATACTGTGCCAAGTTGGCAAGGACTAGGGTTGTCATTTATAGTAGCACATTTTCTAGAAGCAAGCCACCAGGGAGACCTGTGCTCATAAGAGGACACTGCTCACTTACCAAAACACGAAAACACACACACACACACACACACACACACACACACACACACACACACACACACACAGTTTGCTTACCTCACTAGAAGTTTTAACCCATCAAAGATGTACAATACAACTTTTCAAGCCATCACAAGAAAATGTCTTGTTTCAAAATGACTCATAAAAGCAGTAGGGGCTTTTGATAAGAACCCTGAACCCCAAAAATATAATCGAAACATCCAAAGCAGGAAAAACAGGTCAAGCAAGAGAAGTGCAACCAAGGACTGCACAACAATGGCCACGAAGCTGTTGTTCCCTTCTGAGGCCCTGTAAAATTAGTCCTTCCCCTGGGAGAGATGTGGCCAGCACTGTTTGCAGCTTTACTGCTGTTTCAGAGTGAGCACATGAGAGAGGGTGTTAGAAAAGTATTTGTATTTGTTCTCTGTTAGAAGTAGTCCATGATTGAGAAGTGCATGTCAGAGATCATATTTTTTAAGGAAATACTTTTTAAGGGAAAGCAAGGACAGGGTCCCCAAACCCTGCCCACCACATGGAATTCATCAGCACTATTTGTCCTTTTAGGCTTCAAACACTTCCTAGAATCAAAAGATTAAGATGCTCTCTGCTCAAGAATCCAGAAGTTAGGTCACTTGACTGTAGGAAACCCCACTGAATAGGTTAGATCCTGGGTACAACTATGGCTACATGCCCAGTTTTTATTTGACAAGCAGGAGTGATAGTTATTTGATAACTGACCTTTCCTTTGGAGCCACTCAAAGTTTGTGGCATCCTTCTTGAATATGGGTGAGCACTATTGAGGTCTTCCCAACTGGGATTAAAATATGGAAACACAATTATTCATCCTAGCTGGCCTAAGAGGCTTGAAAAGCTATATTTTTACAGTTGGGGCAGAGTAGCCACTCTCTCCAACATTCACAAAGACTCAGGAAGTAAATGAAAAGTTAGTCTGGCATGTATGAATGAAGTCCTATGGTCAATCCAACACCACAAGGCTGGAGAATCTCAAACCCAAAGTCAATCAAGACTGCATAGCAAGTCTCAGGCCATCAAGTGATAGAGGCACAGGAAGATGAGGAGAAACATTTGATTCTATGCTGTCCTATGAAAAGAAATACCAATGAAACTACGTGTACTGAGTCTCTAAGGACTCCAAAAAAAAAAAAACAAAAACAAAAACAAAAACAAAAAACTAGACATGCACCCATAGTTACATCGGAACTCGAAGACAATGTAACCAAGAGAAATGTCCTAACCAGTGGATCTGCTGTACAGTGGTCCTAACTTCTGGACTGCTGAAGAGAAAGCAATTTCTAAAGCTGTCTCATTTCACAAATTCAATCTCACAAGGCCAAATCTAGCATAGTTTCAACAGACAATCATACCTACTTGGAGCTGTGAGGTGATTAAGACTTTAGAAGTCAATTGCAAAATTCTAGATTAATGCCTTTTAAGTCTGAGACAAAAACTGAACACTCTAACGGCCTCGAAAGAGGTTAATACCAGAGCCCTGTTTAAAAGACAAGAGCTATACTAGGACCCAAAAAGCACTACAAGGACAACCAACTGTCCCAGGTTCCTTAGTTTAGGCCTCTTAAAGGGCAGATGATGTGCCCACTATTTTAAAGCTCCAACACACTAATTCTGTAAACAATAATGGCTACAGCCTGCACACTGCGCACTGGAATGGATTCCTCAACTTGGCCTCATCACTTATGCAGCTGATGAAACAAACACTGACAGCTTTTTTGCATTTGTAAAGGCCCCACAGCAGCTGTGGTGATCCCACCATAGAGCAATGAATTAAGCCTGAAACCCAGCTGGGTCTGAACAGAAGCCTTTTTTGCACAATACAGCAAGACTATCATTGTTAACCTAGGCATTATTGGGAAATATTCTGCATTACATTATAGGGCAGTTCTAACTCAATTCTAAAATTAGCTCTAATAAGCAATTTTAATTTTAGTGGGAGAGATGTAGAGGCTGTTTTCCAGATGATACAACTACATATACAGGTACACCACACAAAAGCCGCACAGCAGAACACATATCCAGTTAATACAAACCTTTAAGTACTAACTTCTTAGACACACAAACACCCAAGGGCGCATATAACCTCTACGTTCAAGTGGGCACCCAATAAATAAATACGTAAGCTAAGTAAATGGTCTTCAGACAGAACTCAATAAGTCACTACAAAGGGGAATGAAGTTAATTAACAACATCATTAGGAAAAGAAATTTTGACAATGAACTTCAACTCTGTATAACATGTAACTTTCCAAACACAGATCCAATAGGAATCGTGAGGAAAAGTGTGGACATCCTTAGCACCATGTACACAAAGCAGCCTCCAACCTTTACAGAATGCTACCCAATCTCATGGGGGTCACCTTACCTGTCATCTGCAAATTTCCCACTCCTTTTGTTGCCTCCTGCCTTGGTTTCTGAGTGCTTAAAAATAGGCAAAAACCACGCTTGCAATAAACAACTATATCATCTAAACAGCTTCACATCACATTAAGAATAAATCTAACAAACCAGAAGGATTTAAGAAAAAACAAGAACAAAAAACAAGATGCCTCAGTAGTTAAGCTCTCACTGGCTGCTCTTCCAGAGGACCTGGGTCCAATTCCCAGCACCCACATAGAAGCTCAATAATGTCTGTCACTTCAGTCCCAGGGAATCCCATGCCTCCTCTGGCCTCCAGGCACACATACATGCGGGTAAAACACCCACATACATAAGATAAAATTTTAAAGAATTATGTTCCAGGCTTCCTCTTCAAAGATCGTTCCTTTCACATTTATCATGTTACATGTATTATGAAAAGCACTTATATGTCACCTGGCTGGAAAGTAGCAAGAAAGCCAGGCTGAACATCCTACAATCTCAGCATTTGGGAGGTAGAGGCAGAACAGCCTGTTTAAGGCTACCACACCAAAAAACAGTGAATCGAAGTCTGCTTGGACTAAGAGTGCCTGTTTCACTCACACACAGACAGACAGAGAGACAGAGAGACAGGCAGGCAGGCAGGCAGACACACACACACACACACACACACACACACACACACACACACTCACTCACTCACTCATTCACTCACTCACTTTTTCACTTTTCAGGGAGATTTTCTTAATAGTTAATTCTTAGTCCCCAAAGTATATTGACAAATAGTGCTGTAATCCCAGCACCTAAGCAGGTCTGGACGCCAGCCTAGGACCAAGAAAATTTAAGTCAGGTATAGCACACACCTTTAATCCCAGTATTCACGAGGATCTCCCTGGGGGTCAGCCTGCTCTACAGAGCAAGTTCCAGGAGACCCAGGGCTACATAAAGAAACTCTGTCTTTAAAAAAATAATAAGGCAGGCTGGAGAGATGGCTCAGTGGTTAAGAGCACTGACTGTTCTTCAGAGGTCCTGAGTTCAATTCCCAGCAACCACATGGTGGCTGACAACCATCTGTAATGGGATCCAACGCCCTCTGCTGCAGTGTCTTAAGACACTGGTAGTGTACTCACATACATAAATATAATAGATAAATAAAATCTTCTCTAAAAAATTAAAGGATAAAAATAAGGCAAAGTGTGTGTGTGTGTGTGTGTGTGTGTGTGTGTGTTTTCAGGGGTGGGTGTGTCAGTCCTTTACCCAAAGTAGAACCACATATAGGAAGACCTGAAACATCAGAAATCTGAGATAACCACTCATTTGAAAACCTACTACTACGGGGCGAGGGTAGGGAATCTGAGCCACATCATGGACCATGAAATGCCACCACAAAGCAAGAGGAACACATGGGCTCCTACATAAATATGCAGATTTAAACGGGCAGGAGATAGCTCAGAGCTTACGCGCACACTCACTGGCTTCTTTTCCGGAAGTCCTGAGTTCAATTCTCAGCAACCATGTGGCAGTTCACAACCATCTACAATGTGATCTACTGCTCTCTTCTGGTGTGCAAGTGTTCATTCAGACAGTACTCTATATACATAATCTTTTTTTAAAAGTCACAAATGGGCAGAGGAAGTAATAATGGCTGAATCAAAAGTGACAGCCAGCCAAGTACGGTGAGGCACACCTTCAATCCCAGCACTTGGGGAGGTAGAGGAAGGTGACCGAGGCCAAGGTCAACCTGGTCTATAAAGTGCATTCCAGGACAAGCAGGGGTACACAGAGAAACCCTGTTTTGAGGGAGAGGAAGGGCTGGAGACTGCTCTTCCAAAAGACTCAGGTTCAATTCCCAGCACCTACATGGCAGTTCACATCTGTCTGACTCTACTTCCAGAGGATCCAGCACCCTCAGACACTAATAATGTACATGAATAAAAAATTTTTAAAAAGTGGCAGCCAACCAGAAAGGGGGGGCTACAAGCCAAATATGGAAACAACCCATCACTAATAGATTTAGTGGAGATGTGCATTTGCACTTTTCCAAACCATTTACTGCATTTTCTAACAAGTACTATCAATCTATTGCCACATAAAGGGCATACAACAGGGAAAAGGTGTCCATAAACCCAAGTGACAAAGGATGGCTAGTGTCCTAGTCTAGTTTCTAGTGGTGTAATAATAAAAAGGGGGGAGGGGGGAGGCAAGGTGAATGAATTGTGAATCCTAGTTTGTGAGAAACTGACCAAAAAACAAAACACTAATCAGTACAACTGAATAAACATGTGACACATTCACACTATCAATGTGATCAAGTCTTTAAGAATAAATACTGAACAGTGTGAGATTCATGTATATTATATGAAAAGCCAGCCCATCACAAAAGCCACATATTTTATTAATCCATTTATCTCAAGTATGAGGGGAGCCTTCTCTGAGTGAGGAAAGATTAGTGGTTGTCAGAGGCTGGGAAACTCAGTGAAGTGGGTGGGAAGTGAATGCTGGTGTGGAGCTCCTTTGTGGAGTGCTGAAATGTTCTAAAATTGACCACAGTGACAGTTGTATAACTATGAATAAACTAACAAACCACAGAATTGTTTTAAAAGACTTTACACTCACATCCAAAATTATATAGGAAAAGACTGAGTGAGATGCCTCATCTTGGTTTAAAATACCACAGACATGGGGGTAGGACCAGACTGCCCAGAACTGTGTACAAGACAATTAAAAGAAAAGCTTAAGAGTTAACGATTTGCGAAAGATACAGCAAGCAAACTGGGAGTGCTGGCCTGGGGTTCTCAGGCTCCATCCCCAGCAACACTTGTCACTTGTCTGGAACCTGATCACCTCCCAATCAGGAGGTGGAAGAATCAGAAGTCCATCCTCCAGTAACAAGAAAGCCTAAGAAAAGATAAACCGAGCTGGAGGTGGGAATGTTATTTCATGATATGGGTCTCCTTGCGAAGTGTGGGGTGGACCCTGGATCTCACGTCAGTATTGAAAGAGACTTTCAATGTAAAGCTGTTACTGACATGCAGGCTCAGCTGCAGGCCTCATCCCTAGCTACTGGGAAGGCTGAGGTGGGGTAGGTAAGCTAAGTATAAGACAAAGGCATTCTTTTCTCTCCCAAAAGCTGCTTTTGGTCAATTTGTTATTTGATTTTAGCACAACAGAAAAGCAAACAAAGACCAAGACTATCACCCCAATCCCAACAAAAACTGCAATTTTACTGAGGCCAAAAAAATGGCTTCCCAGGTTAAGAAAAAATTTTTTCAACTGAAACTAAGGGACCTGAGTTTGACTCCCAGGACCCACATAATGGAAGGACAAAATGGACTTCCTGAAAGCTGACTCCTGACCTAAATTAACAAAGTACGTTAAGCAGCAACTTTAGCCTATTACTCTAAAGTTGTAATCCGTGCTGAACATAAAGAACAGGGGAGTCTACCTGTCACTCGGTGCCTACTCTAGTAAGTCCCCCAGATTAATTTTCAAACCACCCTGGATTTTTAATTTGGATACGAAAAAGAACTGTTATAAATTCCTACTGAGGGTTGGGGGTTTAGCTCAGTGGTAGAGCGCTTGCCTCGGAAGCTCAAGGCCCTGGGTTCGGTCCCCAGCTCCAGAAAAAAAGAACCAAAAAAAAAAAAAAATCCTACTGATCAGCATTACAAACCTTTTAACATTCAGAGGATTATTTGCTGGTGTGACAGCAGGCAAGAAGGCTCCAAGGCACTTGTTCCTTGAAAAGTACGTCCGTCTGTCCTTCCTTCCTACCTTCCCTCCTTCCTTCCCTCCTTCCTATAGAAGCCTTCTTATATGTCTGTCCAGAAAAACAAGCTGTTTGCTTGGCCAGGGTGACATCTTCTGTTCTTCACAGGCAGGGCCTCCATGTACAGAGGGGAAGACACCTCCTTACAGAGGTGAGGTTGTGGTGTTTATTTGTATTAGACAACTGCAAGCAAAACACTAGCTGCAAGAGGTTTGCAAGTCAAAGATAATGGCCTTCCCTGGTAAACTGACTTCTCTATAATCATCACTATTTACATTCCCAGGAAGCTCTGCCTACTGCTCCAATAAATCCTGCAAAGAGACACATGTCAAGTTCAGCAAGTGTCCTGGAAGAAAGAGGCAAAGAGGCTAAATGAGGAGGGAATGCTTCAGACAAAGTCATGGGGATTGCCAGACATCACTTAATTAGAGCAGGCAGTAGAATTATAAAGGGGAATTTAAAAAAATAAAAAATTAAAAGAAAGACAAGCTTTAGAATAGAAACTTCCAAGTCAGACCCATCCACCTTCCCCAGCCTCTTGACCCTCTCCCGTTTACTTACCAAGGCCAAAAGAAAACCCACAATTTTAGAATCTGTGGCATTACATTGTCTCATCTAGACAGAGTCCCATATAGCATCATCAAGCTCTTTGGGTTTTTTTTTTTTTTTTTTTTTTTTTTTTTTTTTTTTCGGAGCTGGGGATCGAACCCAGGGCCTTGCGCTTGCTAGGCAAGCGCTCTACCACTGAGCCAAATCCCCAACCCGCTCTTTGGGTTTTTAAGTAGGAGTTCTGCACAACTAACTCACAAAAGTGCAGTTAACAGTTTTAATTTTGCTTTGCTTGGGGGAGCAGAAGGTAAATCCAAGAGACTGTATTCCCTGATTTTCTCAACCATGGGACTTGGCCTAAAGCTAAGTTGTGCCCAGACTCAGACGATTCTCAAGCCAAAAGTGTCCCTTATTTAACACTAGTTGGCCACCTTTCAGATTCCAACCAAGTTTAAAACCACAGTGGTTTGGAATCCTAACAGTAGTTTAAGATTACAATACAGAGTTGAATACTGAAAACATTTTTAAAGAGACACAAAACTCTGATTCCTTACTTACTAACATCAGCCAAGCTAACAGGACTGCAGAAATTCATTATTAAATCCAGATTCAGCCTGGCCCCCTGCACTTGGTGGGGGATTGGGGGGGCTGATAAACTGCTTCAGCATTTGAATGGAAATCTGATCTCTGCCCTCAGGAGATAATCACTAAGGATTACTTTCATGAATCTTTAAAATTCTTGAAGATTAAAAATGCTGTCAGGGTGTCAATACCAATACTACTTAGCAAAGTCTGTAGGTCAGAACTCAAAGCTAGCCCAGTGTAGAACTCATGCTTGTAAACCAGGTTCTCTGGAGGCTGAGAGTTTGGAGGGCAACCTGAGCTACACAGTGAGTTTCAAAGCAGCCTGCGCTGGTAAAGACTATCCCAAAGAAGTCGGGGCTGGGTGTGCTGGCACACTGTCTTAGCTTCCAGCACAGTATACAGGAGCAAGTAGGTGGACGATGTTTCAGGCCAGCCTGGTCTACTTACTATGTTCTAGCACAGCTGGAGTTAAATAGTCCCTTGCTAACTAAAACCAGAAAAATTTCAAAGCTCTTCAGTGCAAAACACCTTGAAGGTAACTGTTTCTTCCTGGACCACATTTTAATCTTGTGTCACATTTGCATGTCAACTGAACTTCAGTCAGATTAAGGTAAATAAATAAATAAATAAAAAATTTGTTCCTAGGACGACAGTTTACTGAGCTTGTTGTACATCCTAGGGGAAAGGTATGACATATAGGAAATATATAAACAATAAAACTATCATTTTTGATATAAAATATATGAAAAAAAGGCAAACAAACATGAGTATTATGGCATATGCCTACATTCCCAGCTCTCAAGAACCTTGAACCACAGAGTAACACCGTACATCTCAAAAAAAAAAAAAAAAAATTAAGAAAGGGGGCTCTGTTAGCCTGTTACTGAGTAACAGTTGGGTAAGGCAAATACCAGCAACCCGGAACAACTGGAGTTCAATGCTCAGGTGGAAAAGCACACAAAATGAGAACTAATTCCCTCCCAAAAGTTATCCTCTGACCTCCACAACAGACATACACACCCACACACAGAGGGAAAAAAAAAAGTGTAATTCAGCTAGATGTGGCTGCAGACGCCTTCAATACAAAAACTTGGTAAGCAAAAGCAGTCGGTGGTATTGAAAGCCATTAATTAATCCCAGCACTCAGGAGACAAAGGCAAATAAATCTCCTTCGTTCAAGGCCAGCCTGGACTACAGAGTTCCAGGACAGAACTACCCAGAAACCCAATCTCAGAAGTTACTTCAATTTAAGAAATGCTTACTTGATAGAAACTCAAGGTAAGCAGCTGGAAGTGAACAGAACCCAACATTCAACAAAACTAGGACAAACGAGGATCACTAGTAAGAAGGTCTGTCTGTTTCTTTTTTTTTTTTTTTTTCTGTTTTTTTTTTTTTTTTTTTCTTTTTTTACAGAGCTGGGGACTGAACCCAGGGCCTTGCGCTTGCTAGGCAAGCGCTCTACCACTGAGCTAAATCCCCAACCCCGGTCTGTCTGTTTCTTTACCTACACCCCTGCAATCCTAACTGCACACAATTATTAACTGGTTTCATGATCCTTGCAACCCACGGTGCATCTGGATAATCCCAGCACTTTAGAGGTAGAGGCAGGCAGGAATTCAAGGCCAACCTGGTCTACAGATCAAGTTCCAGGACAGCCAAGGCCTCATCTGAGATGGGACCATGTAGCATTTGTAAAGGGCCAAGCTGTGTGATGTCACAGCTCCAGTGACAGCCAGGCAACATAACCAAATTCCTTCAAGGCAGATAAAAAGCATGTGCTACTAATTTAAATGGGAGCCCAGACCACGACTCCTTATTAAATGCTTTCCATCCGCATCGGCTTTCATCCTCCAACATCAAGACTGAGAATAGAACAAGCAGAGCTTTACAGCTTTGGGCAGTATAAGATGAAGGGAGCACAAATGGGCATTCGATTCCATCCAAAAAGGATCCACTAGGGCTCAGGACCTTCACAGGACATGCACAAGTGCAGACACACGCAAACACACAAAGAAAAAGACTGCTGCTCCTTAGCCACTATCTCAACCTCAGAAACCATGAGAGAAGAAAGAAAAATCCAACCACAGAATTTTCCCATTACTTAAAGAAAAGGCACACCTTGGTAAAAAGGGCAAGTGCTAAAATGCCACATTAATTTCCATCCTCTCCCTCAAACAACAACATGCTCTATCAGCCGAAGATGGCCCAGAAACAATCTTTGACGAGTTGTGCCGTACAGACCTGTAGGACTTGGATTAACTGCCATGTGTAGACACTGATACTGCCCTTGTTAACCCACCATTCTCCTCTAAGGTTCTACAGGAAAGCAGAGAACTCAGCAGTAAACAATCTGACCAAGGTCACCAACCATCTGAACATAGCCAAGATCTTCGGCTTCAATCTGACTCGGAAGCCAGTGCTCTTGTTGTACATTCATTCTTGCTCCCTAGTAAACCATAACTTCTCACTTCTTACTGAGAGCAAACAGGAAGACACTAAAAGTTGTATTTAATTGAGCAAGCGATGATGCCTCAGCCCTAAGGGACCAAAGTTAATGGTACAAAGCCACCTTACAGACAGGACTGAAATCACACGTAGGAATAACATGATTCCAGGTCACTTTACTGCTTAAGTGTCTCCAACATATTCACAAAGGAAAGAACCTCACGAAGGCTTAAAATATACAATCAGACAATTTCTCTCCTCCTTCCCTTCAGGACGAACGAAAGCCCTTCCGTCTAATAACACATTGTGTTCTTAGAGCAATTGTTTTGCAAAGTGTTTTCACATTTCTTAGTCCTAAATGCCCTGAGGACAAAAAAAAAACCAGAAACTTAAATAAAACTCATCTGACATCTACTTACTTATAAATATCCATAGTGCTTTTTAAAAGCCAAATGGCCTAACATGCACCCTGCATAGAACCCTAAATTGGCAGAGCCCCTCCGAGAAGACAATAAATATGGTACAGTTCACTAATTCTACAACACTGAGGACTCTAAAGTGCATAGCATACACACAAAGCAGGCTACGCAAAACATTTATTTTAACAATACTAAACCTGTGGAAAATCCATCAAGGGGGCAACAGGTCAAGTGAAGCCCATGTCAACGGTGTGCCTACGACCATTAAAAATCATTGTATTTTGATAACTGAGAGATTTGTAAGAGAGAAATGCAAAAGGAACATAATGAGCCTATACATCTACAAGTGGAAGAATATCCGGTATGCAATTTCAGTAATTTTTATCTTTGAGTACTTGTCTGATTGGAATGATTTCATATGAAGCAGAAAAGCCATTTTTCATAAGGTGAAAATGCTACTGGCTTATAATTAGCTGTGGGGATTACATATGAATTTTTATTTTCCCATGAAAATGAATCAATTACTTCGGCTACCATGGATGACTAAGAATGTACCTGGAAAGAGAGAAAGTGTCACGAGACTTGTTCAAAAGCAACAGAAGAAGAAGCCTTCCACTCTCAAGTACAGTCTGAAAGTACGGGGTCTGAGACATTCTTGTAATAGTAGCTAGATCCCAGCTTTAAAATAATGGGTCTGGAGGGGATGGGTTAAAAAAGGGGGGCGGGGGTCTGATTCTAATTAGTGAACTCCTTTTCCACATCTATTCCCTCTCAGAGATCTTGAATACACTCCACCATTAAGCTTTAATTCAAGAATTCTGTGTGTCAGCTGGTAGGGTACACATCTTTAATCTCAGTACTCGGGTTCAAGATCAGCATAGTAAGTTCTAGGGCTACAGAAAGAAACCCTATCTTGAAAAACCAAAAGAAAAAGGGAGGGGGTGAATTCTATGCACACTAACTATATGCTGGTCCAAAGCATCTACAAAAGGTAGCCTCTAACACGACAGGCACACAAAGACACCTAGAAGGGGTGCTACACATCAGCAAGGAAAGACTAAGAGCCAGGGTCTGTCTCGTGGAGTATAGCAGTGTAGCCTTAAGGGCCAAAGGGGACACAGTAGACTCCCCAGGAGCTTGCAAAGTTAGAGGCTGGGCTTTGCTAAATCCAGGAGAATGTAGAATGCATGGGAGCAATGTAAGTGGATGGTATAAACAAGAAATGTTTTTCATTCTGTTGGTTTACATTTGATGCAGGAGGCCACAAGCAGCCACCAGAAGGATGGACCAGATTTTCAAGTTCAAGGAATATACATTCCTTTTAAACAGGTTTCTGTTGCTCTGTTCTTATTCTCAATCTAGTCTAACTATCATATTGCCTAACACAATAGACATGCAACAAAAAAAGTGGGAATGGGGCTAGGGGGATTGTTATATCACCTCTTAATCTTTAAAGCCTTGCTCTAGGCTGGAGATATGGCTCAGAGTTTAAGAGCACTGACTGCTCCCTCTTCCAGGTCCTAAGTTCAATTCCCAGCAACCACATGGTAGCTCACAACCACCCGTAATGGGATCTGATGACCTCTTCTGGTGTGTACTTAAAAAAGAAAAACCTTGCTCTAAATATATTGATCACTATGAATTTACTAGATTTATTTCTGAGTCAGCTAGGAAGGCTGTTGGCAGGCCTGATATCTCCAAGTTGGTGATTTCCAACTGTATAATACCTTGAGCATTTGTGCAGCAGTATGCAGTTTACAAAATGCTTTCACATCAAAAATCTCCCTGACTCTCCCAGCAACAGCCTATGATCTACACTCAACAATGTTCCAGATGAGAAAGGAACTCAGCCATGTCATTAGCTTGTCCACGGTCATACAACCAGGTTAAGAGCTGGAATTTGAACTCAGTTTATTTCCCAAACTTTCCCATTGTATTATCTAAGTGCTCTATACATATTCAAAGTAGGCCGGTCCAAATTCAAGGCCCTTCACACAAGTAGCAACAAACTCTTATACAAAGAGCAAACCCTCTGCTGCCTAACAGAATGGCCTCTTTCTGCAAACCTATGGAAGGTATATATACAAGAAACACATGCTCAGTTCTAACTAATCCCTTCTCACTTTTCCCTGGCACCCAGTGCTGCCCTAACAGGCAGTCGGTAGAGAAAGGGTTGAACATTGGTGACAGTGCCCTCTCCAAAGTAGTGATTAGAAATAGAGAAAAAAAAAAAAAAAAAAAAAAAACACTGATACATACTGTAAGCAGTAAGACAGATATCAAAAGGTTTCCTACATTTATTTATTTTCTGGCCAATTCAATCAGAGAAATACAGAAATACCTAGGTTGCTATGCCAGAAGGCCAGAGGGTCATTTCCTAACTGACAATACCTAAAAAAACCCATCATATTTCACTACTCCCTATCTGCCACCCAAGCTCCTAAAAAGCTAGGGGAAAAAAATCCCTGTGTGTACTCAAGAACGGTGTACATGAAGAAGTAAGTTCCCTACCTGGTGTCTTAGGATTGTCACTGCTCTATCAAACACTTTCACATCACACTTCATCACTGAAGGAAGTCAAGGCAGGAACTCAAGCAAGCAGGGCAGGAACCTGGAGGAAGAGCCTGATGCAGCAGCCATGGGGAAGAAGAGTACACTGGCTTACTCTTCAGGGCTTGCTTCAGTCTGATTTCACGTAGAAGCAAAGACCATCGGCCTAGGGCTGGCATCGCCCAGTGTGCTGCCCCATCCCAACCAACCAGAAAATGTTCTTGCAAGGTCGTCTACTGCCTTTCTCAGTTGAGGTTCCCTCCTCTCCGATGACTCTAATTTGTGTCAAGTGAACACAAAAAACCAGTCAGTACACCAGGAGTGTGGGCAAAACCGTAACAGTACAAGTAACATCCAAGTAACTTTCTAGAGTTCATATAAACTCAACACTGCTACTTAACTATTTCAATCCCGCTCTGTAGAGCTTGACAGACTTACTAATGAGAAAATTTAATTACCAGGGGCTGGCTAGATGGCTCCGCAGTTAAGAGCACTGACTGTTCTTCCAAAGGTCCTAAGTTCAATTCCCAACCACCACATGGTGGCCCACAACCATCTGTAATGGGATCCAGTGCCCTCTTTTGTATGAAGACAGTGACAGTGAATTCACATTCATTAAATAGATAAATCTTAAAAAACAAAAGATATATTTTTTTAAAAATTAATTACCATTTAGGGTGGTAATCCCAACTGTAATCCCAGCACTGGGCAGAGCCCATAGGACCAGGAGTTCAACTCTACAGTAAGGTTCTTCTCTAATGCAGTAAGTCGCACATCCCTATGACTCCTATTACTCAAGCTGCCTGTTAACACATCTATAAACAGTTTTGTTTGAGTGGCCCACTGGTAGGGATCAAAAGACAGTTTCTTCCAGAGCTAATGTCTCCAAAGCAGCAAAGTCAGGATCAACAGTACAAGTGCAAGGAAAGATACCAAAGGTGATTTGTGATGGCCCCAAGACACCAAAGCAGTTTCTAGAGAACTGCTGCCCATGATGGCCCCCAGGTACACTTAAGAGTGTGGGTGGACAAGCACAACTACAGAGCACCAACCAGACCAATCTTCCAATGAGGACGCAGACATACAGTGGGACCATAATGTAGCTCCACCATCTAGTGCCAGAAGAAACAGCAAGCACAGACACACTGCAGACTGGCACGTGCCTTGTTCTCAGAAGCTAACAGACAGCTCGTTTTATGGCATGTCCTCCCCTTCAGAGCAGTACTGACTAATAATCTGGTATCTAGTTCATCCAAATGGAAACACAAGACAAACTATAGGAACAATATTTTGGCCTCGGTATTCTCTTCTGTAAAATGGCCTCAAAAGCCCCTTTTCTCTGTGAGTTGACTATACAAACCATGAATGTGGGTGGTCACTCCAGAAATTAACTGGATTTTCTCCTCATAAAACTTTTAAGAAAAGTAGGTGCTGCTGGCTATCTAAAAGTGTTTTCTAAATTGGCAAGAACGATCAGCATGTTAAGGTGTTGTCTCCAAGCCTGACAACCTGAATTCAAATCCTCAGGACCCATAAAATGGGATGAACATACCTCTGCCAAGTTGTCCTCTGACCACATGCCATGGCGTGCGTGCGTGCGTGCGCGCGCGTGCACGCACGCACACACACACACACACACACACACACACACACACACACACATTTAAAGGGGAAGAGGGGAAGAGAAGTACTGGGAGCAGGCACCAAAAGCAAAACAATAGTCACTTCCGAGAGGAGGGACTCCCGACAGTTTTATAACGAATCAGAACTAAACTAATCTTTATTAAGGTGTTTAGCTTTCCTAAAAGCCAGCCCTGTAATCCCAGGATTTAGAATCAAGGCAGGCTGTTTGAGGCATTTGTGGAGTACAGAATGAGACCTTGATTCAACAGGAAATTAAAAACATGGATTAAACATTTGAAATACAAGAGACCTTCAGTAGTACTTATGGGATAGAAGTAAAGTTGCTCTAACACACAGGACATAAACTTGTGACCAGTGAGTAAATGCATTTGTCACCAAACAGCACTTGTCCCATGTGCACACACAGATAAACATAAAATTAAACAAAAAAAAAAAAAACTTTTCAGAGTGTGATAGTGGGTGCCTTTAATTCCTGCTTTGGGAGCCGGAAGCTTGAGAAGAATTAAAGATCATCTTTAACTACACTCCATCTTTAAAATTCCACTCCAGCTTGGCAACATGAGATAATATAGAGGGGAAAATTACAAAATCATAGGAGTGGTAATAACAAGATAAATAATAGCTGGAAAGATAGCTCAGAGCACTGACTGCTACTCTCCCAGAGGTCCTGAGTTCAACTCCCAGCAACAAATGGTGGGTCACAACCATCTGTACTGGGATCTGATGCCCTCCTCTGGCGGGTCTGAAGACAGTGACAGTGTACTCAGCTACATAAAATATATCTTTTTTTAAAGATAAATGAAACGTACTTTTGGTTATTAAAGTTCTCCTTTTATTGAGACAGTGTCTCCCACTCTAATAGTCCATGCTACCTTTGAAATCATAGCAATCCTCATGTTTCCGCCTCCCAACACTGGGATCTCAGTTAATCTTGCCATCCACATACACTGATTTCTGAGTACAAATTTTCTTTCAGACTTGTGCCACATGTTTTGATGAAGAGAATTTGGGCATTTAGGGAATGACCTGTAGACTGGAGGTGTGACTTAGTCCACATACCACCACCACCAGAGAGGAATGTCTTGGCTGCTGTGTTCATGAAGAATCCGCAGTGTCAAAGCATCCAGCCATCTATATCTAACATCTATTTTCTAGCACTTTTATCATCTCCTCCAAAGCCTTTAACTTAAAGTTGAACCAACTGTTTTCACAGTCATTTCAAGGTTTACATAAGATTTAATTGTAATTACATGAATAAGCCCGACTGGAATAACCAGATTTGGGAACAAACAACGGACACTTGGCAAGCCTTCTGGGTAGAAGCCAACGAGGACAGAGGCACACCCCACAGCTGCCCACTAGGCAGGAGCTTCGGGGTAATAACCAGAATGCACCACACCTACGAGCAGGAGACTAGGAAGCAGATGTTAGTTAGAAGAACTAACACTGTTTGGGAAGATTTGGACCAGTAACATCAGTAGGGCTTCAATAATGCAACTAAAATTTTAATTAACATGGCCAGAGCTTAAGTCCAAATACTTAATACATGACCAAGTAACAGATTCAAAGCATCCCAGCTTGGCCTTTACCAAGTGTTTATACACTTGACTTAATATATAATAATTTTCCCCTCATCCTCTTTTGAAGTTTAAATAATCAACACACTCTCAGTGCTCTAGATAGACCCAGTACTGGGGGTGGGGCACAATTCTAACCAACTGTGAAGTGAGTATCTAGTAACTCTCCTAGCTACAACATGTTTCCAGCTGGTTTTTTGGGCCAGTGACTACAGATACAAATACTCAAAACCTAACAAAGTGAGATGGCTCAACAGGTGATCCACATGACAGAACCAGTTCCTCCAAGTAACCTTGCTCGAATCCTCGTGTGATAGCATACACACACACACACACACACACACACACACACACATACACACACGTAAAATAAATTTGATTGTGAGGAAATATCTGTAGAGATATTAAAAGGTAATGAGGGCTAGAAAGATGGTTCAGAGGTTAAGAGCAAAGGCTGCTAAATATGGTTCAGAGGTTTAAAGAGCAAAGGCTGCTCTTCCAGAGGACCTGGGTTCAATTCCCAGCACCCACAAGGCAGCTAATAACTGCCTGTTCACTCCGGTTTTAGGGTATCCAACAACTTCATAGACAAAACATCAATGCACATGAAATATAAATTATAAATAAGAATAACAAAATCAACCCTGAAAATAAGAACCCAATTGAACATTACTATCCATTTTAAATTTAACACACCATGAACCTGACTTCCTTTATACTGTCTGAATGCCACACTTACAATGTCTAAAATTGCTGCTGCCTACAACTGGGGTTTTGTTTGCTACCCTCAGCTTTCCTACCACGTGCAAGACCCTAAGCTCTACAAAAAGTAAAGCACTGCCTCCCTAGACTCCTTGGAAAAGGAAAGGGTGTCTTTCCCAAGAGAAAGCAACACGAATGAACGTGGGGAAAAAGGAAAAACGAAGCAGCTGACAACTTCAATTCTCCCTTCAGAGCTGTAAATGCCACAATGTTTGTTTAACAAGGGAAAAAGATGCAAACTAGTTTCTTCTTTTTCCTTTTGGAGACATCTCACTACCTAGCCCTGGCTGGCCTAGAACTTCCTGTTTAGACCAGGTTGGCCTCAAACCTCTGCCTCCTCATTGCTGGGGATTAAAAGTGTGTACCAACCATACCAGACGACACCATCATTTCTTTGAACTTTTTTTGTGCTACAGATCAAACCCCTGGGACTTTGCACTCCAGCACTAAGCTATATATTTGTAACTATAAATTGTAGAAGAACTTTCTGAACTTTATGAACTTAACTCACTTTCTGGGGTCATGGGGTAGTCTTGGGTATGTTTTTGAGAGGGTCTCATATTTCCAGCTGCTGGCCTCCTACATGCTATGTAACAAAGAATGACCTTGAACTCCTGATCTTTCTGCTTAAACCTCCTGATTGGACACCATCAGGCCCAGTTTATCGGGAGATTGGGACCAACGAAAATCAGGAATTCCTGTTTGCTAGGCAAACCAACTGAGCCACGCTGGGCGCAGAGAATGTTTGAGACAGTTTTTTTATGTAGCCCACAAGGGCATGCATGAACTGAGAGACTGGATATGTAACTAAAGATGACCTTGAACTGTCTCCACTTTACAAGTCTGAAATTAGAGGCATTTGAAAAACTAGATCCTTAAACAGATTAGGTAAGGGCTGGTGATACAACTCTCTGTTCACAGGGAAAGGTAAACACCTTCCAAAGAAGCCTTAAGTTCTGAATTCAAGCCCAAGTAAAGAAGAAAGAACAGAGTCAGCACTGTCCTGTGACTTCCACATGAAGATGTCATAGCATGTGCTGTTTTCAACATTATAACCCAGTGGTACAGAGTCTGCTAAAGTTATCCTAAACAGCAGCCCGATCATTTGTTTCTGAAGTATCTGCTCCCATCTGGTATCAGGCTAAGGCCGAATGGCCAGGTTATCATTCCCTACTTCCCTTAGGAGTAACCAACTACAAGGATCATGGCAGAAAATACACACTGGGGGAAACAAGCAACTGGGTTATTGTCCAAGTGAATTGAGGCTCTGAAAGGCAACCTTTTCCAGTTATTTAAGGTATTGTAGTTGGAGTCATGCCCAACACAATTAAGACAGGATTATATTTCAATTTATGAGGTTCTCAAGGATGTCATTTAATAAGAAATATAATACTCATTTCTCCCAAAGCCTTCCCTCTACAATCACACTCAAACTCTTTGCTAAGGCAATAAACTAAATGGAAGGCATAGAAAGCTTTTGAGACCAATTGGAGAAAACATGCTGCCTTCCACCAGCTCAAGTAATAATGCCACCTTCCATATGAAGCAGCACACTGTATCTATCTTCCACCCACATAATCTCAGTGACTGAGTAAAATGACAAAAGCAGTTATGACTTTTTCCACTTTAGCGAATAGTGAAGATTCACACCATGAACCATTTATTCTGTTAAGAACTAAGTCCAGTGGGTCTCTAAGTCCTGCTCTTTGGAGTACAGCCAGTCCTTCCTCTCCCCAAAATTCAGGAGAACAGATGACAGCTCTTCCGCGAAGACAGTAAAAACATAAGGCAATAAAGCAGCACCCCCCTTCAAAGTTACACCACCTCCTGCATAGGCACCCCAACTCGACAAAGTAACCAAATCCTCAACTCCATACACACACAAGGTAAAGAAAGCGCTTCCTAAATGCAGTTTTCTTTGCTTTCACTAACATGGGTCTGAGTGAGAACTAGTGATATGTCCCACCATCAAAGACCTGGAACTGAAGACTGAAAATATTCCTGCGTTAGGGAGCCTGGCCCCTGCTCCTCGGTCCCGAAGTAGTTTGAGAAGGTTCAAGGGCACTCGGTGAGGGTTTGGCTCCCCAACGCTCACCTGCTGGGACCTGGGGCACCTCAAAGCGGAAGGTCAGGTCAGCCACATCCTTTCCTCCTCCCACGCCCCGCTCCGCAGCTCCTGGAGCTCCCACTCAGGCCGCGCCTGGAACCTCCCGCCCGACTTTTGACATCACGGAGGAGGGGAAGGTTCCACCGGGCCGTCCCTTTGTGACGTCACAATGACAACAGAGCGGCAGCTCCAGAAGGGGAGGACCGAGGAACTAAAGCCACAGGGGGCAAGGGGCGGAGAGAGGACGTGACGGCCCGGATGGGGGGTGCAAAGGCTCAAGGCAAAAGAAGGCCGCGGGGCGGGGAGGGGGCGCGCTGACGTATCTCCTGCTTAACCTGTTGCTCTCGAGACCGCGCCGGAGCCTGCGGGCAGGGCGGCTTAGAGATGCCAGAGCCGCCGAGCTCAGCCTTGTGCTCTGCGGGGGGCGCCAGAGGCATCCTTCCCTTCCTCCCTGCCCCCCCCAACTACCCCCTAGCCTCACAAACCCAGCCTGTCCCGCCCGGAGTCAGCATGCCGCGCCACCCGCGAGCCCCACCCACCCGCCCGGCCAGAGCACAACCCAGAGTCTGCCCCCCACAGGCCGCCCGCGCGCCTGCTTCCTCGAGCCCGGCCACGGCCCAGAGCGCTGCGGGCCCTGCGCACCCTTCTGGGCCGGCTGCGTCCGAACACCGCCTGGGCTGACTGGGTTCCCACAGCAGCAACTCGCGCCTGCCTCGCACGGCCACCGCCGGCCACCTCGGCTTGCGGCCGGATGTCCAGACTCGACAGGATCTACTGGCCTCCAGCAAAAAACAAAAAAGCCTACCCATGGTGTTCTCCAACTTATCGGGATCCAGGATTGGGGGGGGGGGGTTTCTTGTCCCAAGTTCTACCCCATCTCCTTTGTGGCTACGTCAGAAACAGACATGGTCTGGGCAGGAGTCCACGCTCCAAGGCAAAGCTCTGTGTGTCCATGCAGTTTCTACACATCGAGTTTAAACTAGTCCTTTGCGCTTTACCCAGCCCTCTGCAATGCGGATGTATTTTAATTCTTAAATTCCTTATGGAATAGCTTTGTAAGTTGAGCTTCATTATTTAATCTTGCCTTTCTTTCATAGTTAAGTTTACGTGTATAGATTAGGATCAGCTCTCCGGAAGAGGTATTCAGGTTTTCCATTAAATACACACACACATATATATACATATTTTACAAAAGCACTGCCCCAAAGGTCATCTCCCATTATACACTCCACACTAACCAAAAAGGGAAAATATTAAGACCAAATTATCGACCCTAGTTAAATAAAACTTTCTTATAAGGTCGCATTGTTCTTTATGTACCTTCAAGGACCCTTTTTTTCTGGAAAAAGGAAAATGTGTTCTTTGCTCTAAAGCATATGCAGCTAACCACCGGATCACTCGAGTGCATATTTGGTTAATCCCCCGATTCTCCTCTATACTCCCTCCCCCCAAACTTACCAAAAAAAAAAAGCCACTACACAAAACAAAAACACTCCCTATGCCAAGCAAAACGCTGCTATACTATGCACAAAACAGATGTAACCATTACAACCCATTTCAGAAACCCAGTTTACAGGGCGAAATTATTCGTACTAACAGTTTTACTCACTCAAACACATACACTTTTACATGAGCTCTGTTTTCTCCCCTCAAACTAGAAACCATGATTTCTTTCTAGAATCAAAACCAGCCTCTTTATAAAAGTCAATACCAATAAATGCATTCCCTGTAACATGATTCCCAACTGGGTTTATGTTGCAAACTAGATAAGCCAAAAACGGCCACATATATTAAATGTGCAAGCTCGCCATAATCGTACTCTGAATTGCAACTTAAAGAGCTTCCAACACACACACCTTACACGATTTTCTAAATAACACTAATAACAGGCTCATTTGTATGCAAAGTGCAATATGGGGCCAAATCCTCCCGAGAATGCAGTTAGATCACTGCAGCCCCCCCCATACACACACACACACACAGAACCCCAACCTCCACCAAAACCCCTTGCCTTTCATCTAAAGTACATTAACGTTGTGTCATTCGAGGTCAATTTATATACTTGAGGTATCTGTACACCAGTCTGTTTTCTCAACCAAACTAGGCAGACACGACTTTGCCTGAAAAGCCCTTTCGGAAAAGAAAGAGCCTTATCGGACGCTACGTTTAAAACCTTTCAGCTGCAGAATTATCTATAAACTTGACATTCACAGCCATCGCTCAAAACTGCAAGCCAAAGGATGTGTTGTTAGGAGCACTTACGTATTTCTTCTGAATGATATTCCTCTTGGGTCTTTCCTTGCTCATTCTGAGATCCAAATGCTGATTGCAAAAGGGGACAATTGCTTCATGAATTTAAAGCCGTCAGAAATTTGCAAAAAAATATCCTGGTGGTTTTTATTGTTGGTGGTGGTGGTTGATCTTGTAATCCGACTTTTCTTCCTCTTCCCCCAAAGCCAGATTCGCCTTGAAATAAATCCGAAATTGAGAAGGATAAAAGAAAAAAATAAAAAGAGCCAAAGACGAACGAAGCAAACAAGAAAAATTCACTTTAGTAAAACACTCATAATGGAAAATTTCCCCCGAAACATACAACAGACACAAAAAAAAAGAAAAAAAAGAAAAAAAAAAAACCGACGCCCTTCACTCCCCCCCTTTTTCTTCCAAAAACTACATCAGCGAAACGTGAAGGTCCTTAGCATCTGATCTGTAGTTACATCTTGAAAAAGAAAAAGGAAAGATAAATTTAAAATGTTGGAAGTCACGTTTGTGCTGCAGCAGCAGTGCGAGCAGAAGAGTCAACTCCAGCGGCGGCGGCGGCGGCGGCAGCACCACAGCGGAGGGCTCGCCGAGTCTCTTTTTTCCAAGCCCCCTAACCAATGAGAGAGAGGCTATCCAGCCCAACTTTAAATGGACTCTGCTTTTATACAAGTTAGGGCTCCTCGGCTAATTCGCCATCTCTCGCCAGCCGAAAACTCCCACAGCTGAGCCCCCGCACGCCTGCCTACCCTTTGCCCACAAACCCTGGCCCAGTGCAGAGAACTCCCGCAGCCCCGTCGACGAGACCCCGGAGAGGCCTCAGCGAATCCTTTGCGGGCCGCCGGTCAGGCGCCTCTCCCATGCCGAGCCCAGTCCTGGAATTGAGAGAGGCTCCCTAGCTCAATGCATGGCACGCTCGGTCGCTCCACCTCAGCCCCTTTCCCCCCGGCAGTCCGCTCACCCAACAGTCGCCGCATGCAAGCCTTCGCCACTGCCCTCACGTCTACCTGCAGCCGGGCAGCAGGGTACCACTGCCCCAGGACGCCCGGCCCGGGGGAGAGCCGCCTATTCCCGGGGCACCTTAGAATAGTCCCCTTGATCTTCTGGAAGTTGTAGTCCCTTGACTACAAAATGGCTATGGCCACGGAAGCTAAGAACTACAATTCCCAGCGTGCCCCACACCTCCTGTCACTCAACTCCCTTCCCTGAGGTCTCCCCCTCCCCCTTCCCCGGCCCTGCCAACAAACGCTTGGACGTGTCCCGCGTGCGACACTGCTAGAGGGTGGCTCGGGATTGGCCCGCGGAGCGTGTGGTCCGGGAGCGAGGAACTCCCCACGCCGGCCCGCCCCCAGTCCCCTCCCCGCGGGCCGCCGGCCCGGCCCCGCGCGCCCCGCCCCCACCCCGGGCGCGAACCGCCTGTGGAATCGAGGAATCGCGCGCGAGAGCGCGCCGCGGGCCCGCGAGGGAAAGCCGCCAGGCTTCCCCGGGGAAGGCCTCGGAGCGTGGCGGCGCGGGGGGCGGTGTCAGCGAGGGCTTGGAGCGGGTCCTAAGCAAAAAAAAAAAAAAACTGGGCCACGCACCAAGAGGAATCCTCGGTGCGAACTCGCTGATCGGCGGCGTCTGCTGCTTCTGCCGTTGCAGGCGGTGTCACCTCAGGACAGCGCCCGTGTGCCGAGCAAACGCCGCGCGGCCGGCCGGGGTGGTCCGAGGTCACGGCTTAACGCCGGCCGGCGGCCGCACGCGAGCCCACGCGCGGAGCGGAAGGGAGGGCAGCCTCTGGGCTAGGCACGCGGCCTCGTGGTCGCCAGCCCGCGTGTCTCCGGCCGGCGCGACACTAGGCCGGCGCTGGTGGCTCGGAGGTGAAGCCCCGCCGTCTCTGAAGACGGTTAAGGGGGTCTTTACCCTCAAGACTAGGGCTGTCCGCGAGTGAGACTCAAACGCTGAGGTGAAAACATCCGCGGAATATGGAGACCGAACCACACACAGGCCGACCGTAAGGAAACGTCTCGAACACTGAGTGCCCAAAAGACCAACGGTCTGTGCCCCACAGCCTTACCTGCCCCAGCCCCTGCCCAGGCTCGCCAGTCGCTCAGATCAATGGATCGCAGGCCCTGCTGTCGCTCTCTGGGGCATTCGCACTCGCAGTAACTTTATCAAGTCTCACGGCAGCTTCTGCGCTAATTTCCTGGTTCTAACCTATGGTCTTCAAGGTCCTGTTTTTCAAATCTGACTGGCTAGCCTCAGGAAAAACGAAAAGGCTGGAGCCTCTCCCCTCCACCTGCATGCACATTGTATTCTTCCTCCCATTCCCGGCAGTTCAGCACTCGTCACGACCACTGCGTATTAGTTGCAACAGTCGTGGTGTCTAGAAAGTTCTAAAAAAGCGAGTTAACACCTATGGGTTCAAATGGCACAGTGACCACTTCAGACAAGTAAGCAATGGCTTTCCGAAGCTTCTCACAGTTTCCACATCTCCAAGTTGATTCTTGCCAAAGCTTAGGAGGATTCTAAAGTAACAAAAACCTAGTTTAGAACCAGGCAGGTAATTGGACTCTTTTATGCGTTGACATAAGACACCCTTACTTAAAAATATATACATACCTCATTATTAGTCTTTTTTTTTTTTAAGTTACTAAAACACGTTCATTTTACAATCCGGGAAAAAAAATTAACTGCCCGTGTGTCCTAAATGTTGCACAAATTGTACACTGTTTCCATTTGGTCGGAATGGTCGAATGCATTCTCTTTTACAGTTGAGTTTTGACCACCCAAGTGACTTTATAGTCGTCTTGCCACAAGGTGCTTTCCAAACCCATTCTGTTCATTATAACCTGCTCGCTAGAGGTGTCTGCTTTCTCCACATCGTTATGATTTTAAACAGCTCTGCGTAAATTTCATGTCATGTCTGTCAGACCCAGGCAATTATTAAAGAACAAAGGTGAGTTTCTTGTAGGTTTCTTGTGGGTCAAGTTGGGGTCCTCAGTCCTGGGCCTGTGAAATCTCCTGCCAGACTTACCAACTCCTAGTCACAGGCAGTAGGAGAAACCATTCTGATAGTGTAGTGGAGGCCTAAGGGGTTATAGAGGAGGAATTTGCTCATTTCCATAAGGGCTTAGATAATGCTAGTGTTGTTTTCCTTGTAAAAGAAAATGGATTGTCCTTTGTGGTTGAAAGTCTTCCCTGCTGTGGGAATAACCATCTCCTGATGACTACTATCCCCCACCACCCAGGCCAGGCCAAATATTACGTTTGCTTCCCCTTTTTTTTTATTTTTTCCGAGGTCTAATTTGCTTTTTCTTGTGATGATTTTTAACTCGTAAAAGAACTAGGAGTGGATTCCTCTGGACCACATGCAAGCTCTGTCCTTCTCTATGAGGATACAGAATCCTCTCTAAATTAGCACATCACAGGACCTGGTAAATGCAAGCCCATACTCCTGATTCTCCCCAGGTAGTGGCTACAGGACAATCTGGAGACAAAGGGCAGCCAAGAATACATGAGACAATCTTTTTTTTTTTTTTCTTTTTCTTTTTTTCGGAGCTGGGGACCGAACCCAGGGCCTTGCGTTTGCTAGGCAAGCGCTCTACCTCTGAGCTAAATCCCCAACCCCACATGAGACAATCTTTAAAAAAAAAAAAGAAAAATTTTAAGGGTCAGTGGTAGTACTGTCTATTTTTCTTCCTTTCTTTAGTTATTTATTTGTTTATTTTATTTTTACTAGGCAATCTGGAAGTTTCCTTGGCTGGTCTTGAACTCAGAAATTAGCAGGGCTCTGCCTCCCGGGTGAGGGGATTAAAAGCCAGTGCCACCAAGCCATAATGTTTTGTATTCTCTTCTGAGCCTCGGGAACTTGATAGAGTTGAAAAGGTGTCATTTTTTAATATCTCAAACAAGCTCTAATGGCCAACACTTAGGCTATTGACAGACAATTAAGCAGCTATGATCATCTCCCACTCCACTTTTGGCACAGCTATTTTTACTTTTGTATTAACAAGATCCATTTTAGTATCATACAGTGCTCAGTTAAGCCTGACTGCTTAACCTACTCATTCCTGAATGTCCCTTGATATTTCAGCTACTTCTTTAAAAAAAAAAAAAAAAAAAAAAAAAAAAAAAAATCTTTTTAAATGTTTTAAGGGTTGTGCGTGTGGATGCCCACAGAGGCCAAAGGCATAGGATTCCCTGGAACTGGAGTCATTAAAGGTTATGAACCACCTGTCATGGAGCCCAGGAAATGAAGTGTGGTGGTTTGAAAAGCACTTAAAGCCGTCCAAGCATCTCCCCACTTCCACACCCACTCCCCTTTTTTTTTGAGAGTCTCTGTGTAACCCAGACTGTATCGAGTTCCTACTTCTCTTTTGACCACATTTTAATTATTTATATGTGGATGTGAATGAATTGGAGAACAATCTTCAAAAGTCCGTTCCTTCCCTCTAACACGTGAGTCCTGTGGAGAGAGAACTGAACTCGGATCAAATTTGATGGCAAGCACTCTTACCCCTGACCCATCTCAGAGGCTCCTTGATAAAGCGTTTGAGCTTAACATTTTAGTTCTACTATATGTCCTGATTGTGTTACTTTCGTATCTTATCATTATATCAAAAAGTTCAAGGACCCATGATCTCCTCATATTGAGACAAACCTTAGGCAAACGGTTGAATCAACACGAATCAGGTGTCTCTACATAGCTGGCCTGCAACTCACAAAGATCCAGCTGCCTCTGCCTCTCAGTTGCTGTGATAGAAGGCAGCCCTACCACACCTGGTCCTTCAGCCAATCTGGATGTCAGGTGTGTACCATCTATAAGATGAAAGGGCTTAATTCAGTTATCACCAACGGTCTAATTCTAACTTGACCTTGTGCTGTTTGCTGGCCCCAAACAGGCTTAAATGCAAACTACTGTGTAAGAATTGTTAGGGCAGGCCTCTTGCCTGTTACCAGTTGCCTAGCATATCAATTGAGATCTTCCTCTCCCCCTCCCCAGACACTCCCAGGTTGGGTCTCACTGTGTAGCCCTGGCTGGCCTGGAATTTGCTATGTAGGCTGGCCTGGAATTCAAAGTTCCACCTGCCTTTGTGCTGGGATTAAAGGCCTAACTTTTCATTTGAATATCTTTGTATACTTTTTAAAGCACTTCAACAACAAGGAAGGACACAGTAGAGAACATCTTTAATCTCATCTCTCAGGAGGCAAAAGCAGGCAGATTAAAAAAAATAATAATAACATTATGTAACACATAAACAACATGAATGAAAGTAAACTTTACCAACTTCACCGCTTCAATATAAAATGAAGCATTTAAGTGTGTTTTTCTGGGGTTGGGGATTTAGCTCAGTGGTACAGCGCTTACCTAGGAAGCGCAAGGCCCTGGGTTCGGTCCCCAGCTCTGAAAAAAAAAGAACCAAAAAAAAAAAAAAAAAAAAAGTGTGTTTTTCTGTTTGTGTTGCAGGGTAGAGGTGGGGGTTATGTTGTTTTATTATGTTGGGTTTTGTTTTGTTTTTAAGGTTTTATTTTATGTATCTGAGTCCACTGTCATCTTCAGACACACCAGAAGAGGGCATCAGATATCATTACAGATGGTTGTGAGCCACCACATGGTTGCTAGGAATTAAACTAAGGACCTCTGGAGGAGCAGCCAGTGCTCTTAACCGCTGAGCAGTCTCTCCAGCCCTATCCAGTTGGTTGGGTTTGGAGACAGTTTTGTTGTGTACCCCTGGCTATCCTGGAACTTGCTTTGCAGACCAGGCTGGCCTTAAACTCACAGAAATCTGCCTGCTTCTGCCTCCTGAGTACTAGAAATAAATGAGGGTAACCACCACTGCCACCTAGATCTGATTTTTTTCAAAGGTCACGCATTCTGTTCCACCAGCTTTGTGTAGATCAACACTCTTATGTTCTCCAAACTGTGATTTAAGAAACATTATCCCATAAAATATTACTAGGTGTAGCTGGAAAGAAAAGTGTTCTTAGAGTGTGCAGTAGTAATGAACACTTTCATTTCCAACAAAAGAGGCAAGCGATCTGTATGAGTTCAAAGTGATCCAAGTCTTCCACATAGTGAGGTCTTAGACAACCAAAAAGAAAAAATAAAAGGATTCTTAGATTTTATCCAAAATCTAGGGCCTGGGGAAATGGCTCAGTGGGCAAGAACACTTACTGTGAAAACTAGGTTTCCCATGTCCATCCCACACAAAAATCCAGGAATTGCAAGGTGTGTTCATAACCCCAGGATTGGAGGTGGGGGCCAGCAAAGTGATAGGGTTGCTGGCAGGAGACCCAGTCTCAAGGGAAAATGGCACAGGAGAGATGAAGAGAAGAAAATCAGGAGTTCAAAGTCAACCTTCACCACTTCATAACAAGTAAAAGGGGCCCTGGGCTAGCTAAGGCCTTAATCTCAAAACAATAAGGTGGTCATGGTGCAATCCCAGCACTTGAGAGACAGAGGCAAGTAGATCTCTGTGAGTTCAAAGCCAGCCTAGTCTACATAGTCAGTTCCAGGGACAACCAGGGGCACACAGAACAACCCTATCTTGAAAAAAACAAAAAGTGGGCTGGAGAGATGGCTCAACTCAGAGATCCTGAGTTCAGTTCCCAGCAACCATATAGTGGTTCACAACCATCTATAATGAGATCCAATGTCCTCTTCTGGTGTGTCTAAAGACAGGTTACAGTGTGCTCACATACATAAATCCTTTAAAAAAAAAAAAAAGCAAACAACAATAAAAAATAAACTGAACAAAGACATAAGAAAAAAGTGAGGAAAAAAACCAACAACAATAATATAAGCTGGACTTTTTTTAAATCTCAAAGGGAAAAACAGGATATGGTAGGGTATGGCTGAGTACTCAAAAAATGGTAGCAGAGAGATCAGAAATTCAAGGTTATCCTGGCCTATTATAGCAAGTTCCAGGGTATATGAGACACTGTCTCAAAGGAGAAAAAGTCCCAAAGAAATCTTTTCCCTAAGAAGGAATTGATTTCCCCAGAACAGTCTTAGAACTATGGTTTAGTTACAGAATGTATGCATCTTTAAGGATTGCCGACTGACCACTAGTTCTTACCTAGGTGACTGGGTATCTTATGCAGTTTCTCATTTTATGTAGGTCTTCTGTCTTCTTCACATGTGGAGGAAGAGAATGAGGAGGAGGAATATGAAAAAGTCATCTTTGACTGACACCAGGTATATAAATAGCTATGAGCCAGTGTACTCAGAAGGTGGGAGCTTCTGTTGAAAAAGGGTAGAGCAGCTATTTCAAGCTGACTGAGATTTGCAAGAGTATTTTAAAGCACACCAGGAGGCAAACCCAGAAGTAAACAGCCATCTTAAAGATGGAGTCAGTGATGTCAAGGCAATGAGACAGTTCTTTTTGTCAGCCCTTGAATTTATAGTCTTCTTGTCAGGCCTCAGTAAGATGTCACAGCACAAAGATACAGTCCAATGATATTTTAAAAATCTGTTTTCTATAAACCTCACTGACAGAAGTCACTGAAAGCTCCTATCTTTGGACTTAAGATTTTTAAACAATCGGGGCCAGCAAGTGTCTCAGTGAGTAAAGGGATCAAGACTGATGGCCTGATTTCAATCCTTGGACCCCACATGGTGGAAGGAAAGAACCAATCTCTGTTAATTGTCCTTTGACCACAAGCAAGGAGTAATAAATAAAAGGAATTAAATTTATTTTAAACTACCACTACTATTCCAACTAGGTTGTGTCCGGTGTTGTTGAAAAGAGCTGGTCCTTGTTCAGGAACTCTGGAGAGGCAGCCAAGAGGGAAAATCTGCAGTTTCTTACATTCATGTTACCTTCCATAATAACACATCCCTCTGTGCTGGGCATAGAACTTCTCAGCCACCAGCCAGTCCTCAGGGAATCATCATGAGGTAACTAAGGCACATACATCACAGTTTTCAGTAACCAGGGAAAGAGGGCAAAGAAGCCGTGTCAGTGGGTTCACCTTCCGTTGCAAGAAGAAAAATGCAGATGAGAATGGTTACTGGAAAAGGCTGAGTGTGGTCACTGAAGCAGAAAGAGGGAGAATTACCACTCTTCTTTTTCTCCTTCACCTCAGTGCTTCTCTCTCCCATCGGCCAGAGGCAATAACCCCAAAGAAACTCCTTTCCCATCGAAGAGATGGACTGAACCCAATCAGTTATCCAGAGGGATAGAAAGCAGGGTGTGATGACACAGACCAGGCCATAGTCCTATCACTGGGAAGGCAGAGGCAGGAAGACGAAGACTTCAAGGTAATCCTTAGCTACATAGTGAGTTGAGGCCAGCCTGGGCTACACAAAATGCTTCCTAAAGGAGAGGGAAGGGAAGAAAAATATTCTGGCTAGATAAAATGCACCAGCAATTACTGTCTATCACAGAAGTAATTATTTCTTCCCTATCAGAAACCTTTCGGCAGTCAGACTCTTGGGAGTCGTGGCACACCAGATTAAGGCAGTTCATTTGGGACACCTCTTTTAGTACATAAGGCTGCTCTTTTGCTTGCTTGCTTGCTTGCTTGCTTGCTTGTTTTTAGATTTTTATTTTTGTTTTATATAGCAAATGTTTTGCCTGAATGTGCTTCATTGTATCTCCTGGTGCCCTTAGACAATGGAAGAAGGTGTTACTGGAGTTAGAGACTATTGTGAAGCCCAGTTAGATGCTGGGAATCAAATCCCCAGTCTTCAGGAAGACCAGTCAGCCTTGTAACTACTGAACCATCAGGATCCTGATCCAGCCCCTCAACTATAATGTTAATTGATGTCCTTATCCCATGGCTTCTGTGAATCCATACACTGCTCAAGGAAAGCAAAACCTGTCACTTGCAGAAACTGACATCTACAAAGTTTACATTCTGTCTTCCCTTTCCCCTATATGCAGATGGACACACAGTATAAGGGAGAAGATTCCAACCTTGGTGGTTACATTGTGTCTAAACTCCACATTAATTATTAATAATTAAGTATTAATTTCCAGCCTTTTGTGTTTCCATTGTCAACCATTCCTTGAACAAGAAGTGGGATATTTAATGTGGATGTAAAATCACAGCGGCCCTTTTCTCAAAGGCATAGAAAGCACCAGGAGTTTCTCAAAGCCTTGGTGAAAGGAAGGTTGAATAACCTGGGGATGTGGCTGGGGGGGGGGGTGTCCAGGGCTTGCAGAGCACATCAAGGGCTCTGGTTGGAGAATGGGGGTGGAGGAGAATGCAGAAATAGGGAGACTATCGGAATATAGAAAAGAACCTCCAGGCACTCAACACAAGGTTGGCCAGCAGACACACCTGTCTCAGTGGGTTGCAAAAGAGGGCCCTATGACTTGTAGTGGTCTTACACATTTTTAATCTTAACATGTTGGAGGCAGAAGATAGGAGCTAGGTCTCTGTGTTTTCCAGACCATCCAGAATGATATAATGAGACCTTGTCTCAAAAAGGGGGGAGAGGGGAGGCTGGAGAGATGGCTCAGTAGTTAAGAGCACATGCTGCTCTTCCAGAGGTCCTGGGTTCAATTCCTAGCACCCATATAGTTGCTCACAACTGTATTCCAGTTCTATGGGTTCTGCCACCCTTTTCTAGATTCTGGGAAAGGCTAGGCAGAGTGGCCCAAGCCTTGAGAGGTAGAAGACAGATCTCTATGATTTTGAAGCCAGCCTTTGACTTCACAGTAGGTACCACTCCAGGCATGGCTAGGTGGAGAGACCCTGCCCCCAATTCTCACAGAAGAGACTATCAGATAAGCATTTGTTAAATAAATGAATGGGAGAGGCCAGTTCAATTTAGTGTGCATGCTTATAATCCTATCCCTCTGCCTTTGGAGGCAGGAGAATCAGGAATCCAGTTCATCCTCCAGTGCACAGTGTAAGACAAACCCATACCACATAAAGCCATGTCCCCAAAGCACAAAACAGCCAGGAAGGTGGCTTAGCTCTTGCCTCATAAGCCTGACAACTTCAATGGTTGGTTCAATCCCCAGAACCCACTGAAAGGTGGTGAGAGAGAACCAACAGCACTAAAACACACACACACACACACACACACACACACACACACACAGAGTGTGTTGCAAGTACCCATATGTGTCATATATGTACCACCCACAAGAACCTGGGTTTGGGTTTGGTTTTTTTTTTTAATGAGGCACGAGAGGCTGTTGGAGCAATGGCTCAGCAGTTAAGAACACTGGATACTCTTCCAGAGGGAATAGATCCCAGTATCCATATTATAGCACACAGCCATTTATAACTCCACTTCCAGAGAATCTCACGTTCTCTTCCAACACCCACGGGCATTAGGCATACAATACACATATATCCAGACAAAACACACACATAAATCTTTTCCCCAAAATGCTTAAATTTTTTTAATAAAAATAAATGAATGAATGGACATGTGGCATTGTGCCAATTGTCATTTTGTTCACAAGTATTTCTCTGTCTGCACCTGAGGTGATCTTTCAGGGACTTGCTATTATTGAAGAAGTGAAACTGACAAACGGCTCTTCAAAGCTCTCCATTTTGCTTTCTAGCTAAAGTCAATCTCTCTCTCTCTCTCTCTCTCTCTCTCTCTCTCTCTCTCTCTCACACACACACACACACACACACACACACACACACACACACACACACACCCTCACATACAGTGAGTATTGCCATTAAAGGTGTGGACCAACATGCCCAGCACAAAGCCAAATGCCCAAAGAAGATACGATAGGAGATGGAACCAAGGTCCTTGTGCATGAATATCGTCCCTAAACCAAGACAGTTTGAAATAGTAAGTATATAAAGATCCTATATCCATCTGACAAATGATGCTTGTCTTCTGCCGTTGTGAGGGTACTCCCCCTGCCCTATGTGCATCTCTCTCTGTCTCTCTCTGCCTTCTCTGTGTGTGTCTCTATGTGTGTATGTATGTATGTCTCTGTGTATGTGTGTGTGTATGTGTATCTCTGTGTATGTCTGTGTGTATGTGTGTGTGTGTTACAAGGCAAGCTCTCTGCCACTGAAACACAACTATAGCCAACAGACTACATTTTTAGATCCTTAAGTATCCATACGTTGTCAGATAGAGGTGGAACATGCCTTCAATCCCAGCATTTAGGAGGCAGAGGCAGGTGGATCTCTGTGATTTTGAGGCCAGCCTGGTCTACAAAGAGAGTTCCAGGCAGCCAGGGCTACATAGAGAAGTCCTGTCTTGAAAAGAAAGAGAAAAAGAAGAAAAAAAAATTCCTACATCTATATCTTTAGTAGTTTTGATTTGATTTGTTTTATTATTTATTTACATTTCAAATGTTATCCCCCTTCCCTGGGTTGGATTTTTCGAGACAGTTTTGTTATATAGCTTGACAGGAACTCACAGAGATCCTGTCTCTGTCCTCAGAGTGCTGGGATGACTGGTATGTACCATTGTGTCTGGTGGCACATACTGAAGTCTTAATTAACTCTCAGTATCTTGAGCTGGAGAGATGGCTCAGTGGTTAAGAGCATTGACTGCTCTCCCAGAGGTCCTGAGTTCAATTCCCAGCAACCACATGGGGGCTCACAACCATCTGTAATGGGATCTGATGTCCTCTTCTGGTGTGTCTGAAGACAGCTACAATGTGCTCATATATATAAAATAAATCTTTGGGGTTGGGGATTTAGCTCAGCGGTAGAGCGCTTGCCTAGGAAGCGCAAGGCCCTGGGTTCGGTCCCCAGCTCCGAAAAAAAGAACCAAAAAAAAAAATAAAATAAAATAAAATAAAATAAATCTTTAAAAAAAAAAAAAAAACTCTCAGTATCTCAGAACATGACTGCACTCAGAGAGGTGGGCTTATTTACTTATTTATTTATTTATTTATTTTAGTTGTGTGTCTGTGTATATATGCTCACATGGGCCACACTGAGAATAGAGAAGTCAAAGGACAAACTGCAAAAGTCAGGTCTCTCCTCCCAACTTGTTGGGTAAGAGGGTTGAACTCAGATTATCAGTCTTAGTGACAATTGCCTTTACTAATTCAGCCAATTCAACAGTTCAGAGTTGGGGGCTTTAATGAGGCAATTAATAAAATGGATGCCATTAGCCCACTGTGGTGGCACACAGCTTTAATCTCGGAAAGGAGGCAGAAGCCGGTCTGGGTTTAAGACTACTCTGATGTTTATAGTGAGTTCCAGGATAGCCAGAACTACGTAGATAGACCCTGTCTCAAAAACAAAAAACAGGGGTTGGGGATTTAGCTCAGTGGTAGAGCGCTTGCCTAGCAAGCACAAGGCCCTGGGTTCGGTCCCCAGCTCCGAAAAAAAACAAAAAAACAAAAAACAAAAAACAAAACAGAACAGAACAAAAAACTACTACTACTACTACTACTAATAATAATAATAATAATAATAATAATAATAATGAAGTCACTAGATCAAGGCCCTATTCCAATATAACTGTCTTAATGATACAGGGGAAATTGGGGGGGGGTGGATTTGGGGTTCTTAGTCTCATTAATGAAAGAATTTTAGAATGAACTCAAATGGAAGCTAGATACAATTTTATTCAAGTCTAAGAGAACTCGGGGCAGGCAAGCTGTCTGTAGCAGCAATCTCAGCAGTTGCCTAGAGGAAGAGAACAGAGAACAGAGGACTGAAAGCAGCCATGCTTTTTGAATTAAGCCACAATGGAAGTCAACCACATGGTGGGAAGTGAGGGCACTTTAGAGAAAAACTAAGAAGAAAGCCCAAAGTACCAAAAAACAATCAGACAAATCAGAGAGAAGTTGTACCTCTCTGAGACAGGATTTACAGAGGCAACAGACACAAGAGACCTCATGTTGTCTTGTAGGGACTGCACTGGGGGCACGAATGCTGGGATGTAAATCTGTATTATCTCCTTAGGGAAAAATATTCTACCTATCTCTTTAACATGGTTTTGGGTGAGCCAGCCTTCCTAGAGGTAGTCTTTAATCAGTCCAGGCCCTACTGGAATGTTAGGTTTCCAGAGTGTTCATCGTCCAAGCCAGAGAACCCGGAGAACAAGCTCTTCCATAACAGGCCTCGTTGCATCACTTTTAAGAGAAGGTACAGGGGCTGGAGAGATGGCTCAGTGGTTAGGAGCACTGACTGCTCTTCCAGAGGTCCTGAGTTCAAATCCCAGTAACCACATGGTGGCTCACAACCATCTGTAATGAGATCTGATACCCTCTTCTGGTGTGTCTGAAGACATCAACAGTGTACTTATATATAATAAATATTTTTAAAAAGAAAGACCACACAAGAAGGGGGGGTGGGTGGGCAATGTCTGTATGGCAGGAAGGGTAGCTACAGGACACACCTCCTGCTAAGGCTTCCAGCTACAATCGGTGGCACTCCCTTGGTGCCAGCCCTTCAAAACTAAGGCAGTCGCTTTGCAAATTTAGCTTTCATTTATAAAAATGAAACTGGCAAGTGGCCCAAAGGGTTCAGCCTTGAGTTGCTTTTCCAAAAATGGCCATGCGAATCTGTCCCTCATCCACTTCCCCTGTGACATGAACGCGAGAGCTGAAGGAGGTAGTCTGTCATAGCATAACGTCCTCTACAAACCACACTCCCATCCCATGCTTGGCCTCTTCACCATTCTCGACTTGATTCAAAGTCATTTAACTTTCTCAGTACATGGTCAATGCTCAACGCAGGGTGGACTCACCTTCTGCGGCTGGGACAAGGATGTTCCTCTAAGGAATACCTTCTTCTCCCGGGTTTCCACCTCAGGTCTCCCAACCTCTTTCACTAATTAGTGCTATCTTGCCAGTATGCTACAATCCAGCCTGGCCTACATAGCAAGTTCTAGACAGGGCTACATAGTGAGACACCATCTCAAAAAAAGTCGTGCCATCAAGCTAACCATTTCATAACCAGCAGTGGTGGTGGTGGTTTTGCCTTGTTTTGTTTTAAATGTACTTTCTCCTTAAAGAGCCAGACTCCACCCCAATAAATAAGTTGTCTTTTTTCCCCCTTTATGTCTCTCTTTGGCTAAAACATCTTATCTTTCTGTTTGTTTGTTCTCTCTCTTCCAGGTCCTAAGTTCTGGATGTGACACCACACCTGGTTCATTCGATACTGGAGAGCAAAACCAGACTGTTATGCATATGCATGGTAGGCAGGTACCCAACAGACTAAGATCCATGCCCAACCTCTCTTTTTTTTTTTTTTTTTTTTTTTGAGACCCTCCCTATATACTTCAGACTGGCCTTGAACTCCCAGAAGTTATCCTGCCTTGGTCTCCTAAATGCTGGGATTAGAGGTATAACCTCCCCTACACACACACACACACACACACACACACACACACACACATACCACCAAAACCAAAATGACTCTAGTATAAATTCTTTTGATGGACTCCTCATAATCAATTTCCAATTACTCAATCTACCTTTAAACGCACTAACCTTTGAACCTAATTCATGAAAACTATGTGCGATGGGCCACTTGTAGAGCCTGTGCTTAGTTTGGGTAAAAGCTGGGTTTAATCCCCTGCATCAAAGCGGGGTGGGGGTCATAAAATGACCCGTGAGGCGATTGCTACTTTCTCATAAGACTATCTCCTAGGCCTAACAGGTGACCCGAAGTGGTGCCTTGTTTCCCTCTGTCAGTGCCTTTTCAATTCCTTAAATTTTATCTTTTGTAATTTGTTCTTGTTGTGTGTGTCTAAGTGTGTGTCCTGGTTAGTTCTTGTCAACTTGACACAAGTTAGAGTCATTGGAAAAGAGGGATCCTCAGTGGAGAAAATGTTCCTACCACGCTGGCCTGTAGGCAAGTCTCCTGGACGTTTCCTTGGTTAATGATTGGTGTGTGTAGTAAGTGGGCTGAGCAAACCACGGGAGAGCAAGTCAGAAAGCAGCACTCCTCCACCGTCTCTGCCTCCTTCCATTCTTTTTTTTTTTTTTCTTTTTTCTTTTTTTTTTTCGGAGCTGAGGACCGAACCCAGGGCCTTGTGCTTGCTAGGCAAGTGCTCTACCACTGAGCTAAATCCCCAACCCTCCTTCCATTCTTGACTCAGGGTCTTGAAGGCTTTTTGTTTTGTTTTTTGTTTGTTTAAGACAGGGTTTCTGTGTGTAATAACCCTGGCTGCGTCCTGGACTGACTTTGTAGACCAGGCGGGCCTGGAACTCACAAAGATTCGCCTGCCTCTGCCCTCAGAGTGCTGGAATCAAAGGCATTCACCACTATGCTCAGCCCTGCCTGGAAGACTTCCTTCAGAGATAAAGTGTGAACTGACAGTTGTAAACTGAAATGAACCCTTTCCTCCTCAACTTGCTTCTGCCCGGGGTCTTTTTATCACAGCACCAGAAACTAAGAACCCAATAAAGGGCAGAGCTCAGACATTTCTGGGATGACTGAATTTGTAAACGTTCACCAGGCGGTGACTGCTCTCATCACGGTTGTCGGATTTCTCCGAGCACTCAGGAGAAAGACCCGAGATAAATTCCAGATAGGAGTAGCTCCTAGCATCCTCAGTCCCTAAGGGAATCTTTCTGCAACTCAGTTACCACACCAGGACTGCCAGGAATTTCTTCCTTCATCCTCATCCCACAGCGTGCACCCAACCTAGAGGGAGGAGGCAAACTCCTAAAAAAGCTGCAATTTTAAAGGCAGCTGCAGAGGAGAATCATGGGAGTGGCAGAACTTCCAGAATCCAAGGTTAATAGGCTGTGAATGCCACTTTCTTTGCACATTGTCCGTGCTTCAGCAGTTCCTTTAAACCACGATCATTCAGCTCGCGGGGAGAAGGGGAAAGAGCGACAGGCACCAGCTGCAAGGGGGCGGAGCAAAACAAAGCTCGCTCCCCCACTTGCTCCCGCCCCTCCCACCTTGAAGGTTCCCCCCACAGCATAAGGCCTGCCATTATATGCAGGAGGTATTAGACAGCCTACCCAATGTGATTTCAGAATTATTTCCAAGTCATTGGGGCCAATTACTCATCTTTGGGCCCCATAGTAAAGTTTGTTCTCCGCCAAACGGATTGTTTCTCCTGTCGCAAGTATAATTCCAACAGGGTGCCTGCCAATCATGTGGTTGAAAGAAGAGAAATAATGGTTATTGTCATGATGAGTACATCTCATGTTGTTGTTGGTGGGATGACGACGACGACGACGACGCAGTACTGGAGATGGTACCCAGGCAAAATGTTAGGCTCGCTTTAGCATTGAGCCCCATCTCTAGTCTAAGCAATTGCTTTCACTAGAAAATTTTTAGGGAGAATGGCCTTACTTGAAAGCACTAGTATGAATTCTGGTGCTCTTTAGTCTGTTTAATTTGGCCTATGTGGGTATGCTGGCTTGTGCAGGCGAGCCCAGCATTTGGGAAACAGACAGGAAGATCACTGACAGTTCAAAGCCAGGCTGTCTCTGTGGTCAAGAGATAGCATTTTAATAAGAGGTGTTGGCAAAACAGGAAAGAGCATGCATGTGCAGGGCTTGCAGATGACCTGTGCAGTTCTCGGCATCTGTCTCAGGCTGGAAACCACTAGTAACTCCAGCTCCAGAGGATCCGGAGAGCCATTGCCTCCGACCTCTGTGGGGACCAGGTACACACTGAGACGCGGACATACACATAGTTAAAGACTAAAATAATCTTCATAGGATAGAGCAACAAAAATTTCACCAAGACACATAACAATGCTAATGTATGTCCCTTTCTTTTTGTTGCTAAGGATCCATTTTCTTCCCCAGTTTTCCATGAACACCGTTTGCAAAGGATTCTGAAGATAATCAAAAACTATAATAAAAATCAACCCTGCCCCCAGAAGACTGTAGCCAACCTGTCCTCATCTGTGCCCACAAAAAGAACCCACAGTAGTGTGGTCCAGGCATCCCCACACAGGCTGACCCGCAGAGCCTGAAGCTCGCACTTGGATCTCAACCTTCCAGATGATTATTTATCTGGTCAGGGTCTCCCTATGTTGCCACCTCCTGCCTTAGTCTCTGCAGTAGCTGGGCTATGAACATGAACCCCCAGGCCTGTCTAGGACCCGGTGGGCCGATGGGTAGGCACTTTAACCACGCCAGGGGAAGGAACGTTGCAAAGCTTGAGGCGACTTCAGTTAGAAACTCCTTTTCGCGTTCAGTTTTTTTTTTTTTCCTAGTGTTTTCCCAATGGGGTCTGATTTGCAGCCCAGGCTGGCTTGGGTTAGGCTGGTCTAGGACTTGCAGTAATCTTCCTGCCTAATTAGAGGTGCGATCCGTCTTGGAATTAGCTTCTCTCTTCCTCCCTCCCACCCTCCTCAGCTCCCACCCCTCTTCTTTCCTCCACCCTCCTCCCTCCGCTCTCTTCCTTTCTGGAGTCTCTCGAAACCCGTGGCAGCCTCTAACCAGCTACAAGGGGCGCGGGGGGGAGGGGCATGCTAATGACCTTGAACTCCTGATTCTCTTAACTCCTCCTTCGTAAGCCAGCAACACCACGCAGGCGTCCCCCTTTTAAATTCAACTCCCCAATTTCTCTATTCACGTTTCTATGCATACAACGCTTTACAACTATGCTCGTGCTGTGGTGCCAGGGGAAATGACCTTAGGGCTTCAACAACGGGGGCCGATGCAGGGCTCTACCATAAGTTTGAATCCCCAGGGTACTTCTCAAGTGTTTCAGTGTGTAGAAAAAAAATGTATGTTTCTCGCTGTCCCTGGATGTTTTTACATTTTCCCATGATTTGTTAAAATATAAAGGCCAAGCTGGGCATAGCGATGTATGGCTTTAATGGACAGAGGAGGGCAGATTTCTGTCACTGAGGACCACCAGTTAGTGAGAAGCTGTGTCCAAAAAAAAAAGAGACTTGTTTTTCCCTTTTATTTTTATAGTGCAGGTGAAACAACAACAAACTAAAAAAAAAAAAAGTAAGTATTAACATATATGGTATATGATCACATACAAATAAATGGCTAAGGTTTGATTACAATATAGCATAGAAATCAGATAAGGAGTCCAGTGAGTTGAAAGGCTTCCTGGAAGGAACTGGGAGTGTGTATTTGGTCTCAACTTTCAAATAAAAGAGGGGTTTATGCCCAGAACACTGAGAAAACAAGTGTGGCAAAACAGAGTAGACAGGTGGCCTAGGGCAAGGCGTGTACAAATTCAAGGAATCTTAGCGCCTCAGTCAGATTGGACAGTCAAGAGGAGCCTTGAACGCCCGTACCCTGGCAACTTTTCTTCTTCCATGGGCACTTTATTATAGCAGCAAAACGATGCTGCAAAGAAGACTTGGTTGGAAGCCTAGAGGAAGAGGAGGCTAGGCAGGAAAACTAGAAAAAAAAATTGCTAGATGGAGTTCAGTGGTAAAGTTTGCTTTAAAGCAATGGCCTAGGCCTTGTAGCCAGCACTAGAAGCAGGTGTGTGTGTGTGTGTGTGTGTGTGTGTGTGTGTGTGTGTGTTCACATCTATAATTCCAGCACTAGGGAAGACTAACTAGGCTGGCTAATAGCTGAAGTTTGGAAACAGCTGGGTCGTTTGTATAGGGAGTTCTAGGCTAGCTTGGGCTACACGGCGAGATCCTATCTCAATAAAAGAAAAACACTGGGAGAGCTGGTGAGATGGCTAAGAGGAACTCAGGCCTGACAACCTGAGTTCAGTCCCTGGATACTATGTGGCAGAAAGAAAAGCCCAACTCCCTCTGACCAAAGGTGCCAGGACAATAGTACTCAGCCTCACATACATACATACATACATACATACATACATACATACATACATACATACTACATACATATATACATGCATGCATGCATACATACACACACATACACACACTAAGTAAATAAACCATAAAGCGAGCACTAATGAAAAGCTGGGAGTGGTGTTAAACCCCTCAGTTCTCAGGAGGATCATTATAAATTTGTGAGCAACCTGGGCTACATAATGATTTTAAGGAACAACTGGGCCTACAGTCCCCAAACAACAGCGACAAGAAAAAGTGGCTTGGAGTTGGCTCACATGGATAATTCTAGCACACAGGAGGCAGAGACAGGCAGGTCGCTGTGAGTCAGGCCAGACTGGTCTACATAATGAGTTCCAGGCCAGCCAGAGCTATACAATGAGCAAAACAAGCAACCCATCAATCAATTAATTTTAGAAGTTGTTATGGCTGGGAGTGTGACTGAAAGGTAAAGTGACACCTACCCAGTATACACGGGGCTCAGGAGAAGCCCCTGGTTCAATCCCCAGGACCACCAAACATCACTTTCATAAAAAAGTAAAAAGTTAAAGTAAAAATCGTACCGAGAGCTATTTGTTGTCCCTGGGGAATGTTCCCTGTGGTATGGCACCCAGCTCCTTGGCCAGGGTGATTGATCTCTTTCCTTAACCTCTCAAAGAGCAGAACTATACATATAGGGCTTGTGCCACCTGCCACTGCCGTGCCTCAAAGCGTGTAGGTGGAAGAACCAGAAAGACTAGGTGACAGTGGCCATCTGGGACAGAGATGAGCCAGTTTAGAACAAACCCGCAGTTAACCATGTTGGGGCAGCTGTGAGGGCAGCTGTTGCCGTTGTGAGAAGGAGGGACATTAGTAGAGAAACAGGGTTTGGGAGGGGAACCGAACAGGATGAAAAGGTGACCATTTCTGATTTGGATCCACCCTTTAGGTTTGTTTCTGTTTTGAGGTGACATGTTTGGTTTCTGTTAGCTTTTCCTTCTTCCCTTAAAGAAGGGGAATTTCAGGGGAGGGAGGGAAGGAGGGAGGGTAAGTAATAGAGAGAGACTAGTCCACTGACCCAGCTCTGAATCTTGCATAAGATCTGGCCACAGCTACTACGTACAACCCCCTAAGGAAACAGACAACTGAATTGTTGCTGATCTTAAAGGAGCCAGTGGCCAAGGTGAGGAGGAACCCGGGCAGCTCTTCGACCCAGAGAACTTATCATTCTCACTCTTGCCGGCGGCGGGTGTAGGACACTAGGGGAACCTCTCAAAACTGGCTCACATGTTTATCTTTCTAAGGAGAGTGCTCACTCCGAGCGGGAAAGCTTCTTGATAGGCCTGTCCAACTAGAACCACAGGTCCTCCATTGGCTGGCTTCCTCTGGAAAAACACCTTCCGGACAAATGCTTGCTCTCTGAGGACAACAGTAGAACTTTCACAGCCTCATAGGCATTCAGGGACACAGGGTCTTTTTTTTTTTTAAAGACTTGCCATTCTTTTTTTTTTTCTTTTTTAAAGATTTATTCATTTATTATATATAAGTACACTGCAGCTGCCCTCAGACACACCAGAAGAGGGAATCGGATCTCTACAGATGGTTGCGAGCCACCACGTGGTTGCTGGGATTTGAACTCAGGACCTCTGGAAGAGCAGTCGGGTGCTCCTAACCGCTGAGCCATCTCTCCAGCCCAGGACACAGGGTCTTAAAGTCCTACTCCAGGGGCTGGTGGGATGGCTCAGAGGGTAAAAGTGCTTGCTGACAAACTGGCCCCGGGATTCATGTGACAGAAGGTGAGAATAGATTCCTACAAGAAGTGATCCACTGATATTCTCTCTCCCTCTCTCTCTCTCTCTCTCTCTCTCTCTCTCTCTCTCTCTCTCTCTCATAATTGTTATTAAAAAACAAAACAAAATAAAATCCACTTCAGTAGGATATGTAGTGGTGTACTATGGGAACTTATCTAAAACAGAATCTTTTTTAAAAAAAAATCCTACTATATTGGTGGATGCCTGCTGGGAAGCGGGGAAGAGGGGGAGGGCAGCTAGAGAAAGTCCCAAGAGTGGAGGTCATTGTAGGACAATGGATCCTGACCTTGGTAACTTGCCAGGTTGGCCACAGAAGAGCAGGTTGGGGTGGAGCCATTTGGGCTCTCCAAAATTGGCAGCCACATGGCATCCATGACTCTGACAATGACCTAGAGACTCTACTAGTCTAGGCCTGTTTTACTCTAAGCAATTTTGTTGTGTTGGGGTCAAGCTAGCTTAGCAGGATTGAAGTACTGCTAAACATACACACACACACACACACACATATATATATATATATATTCATCTGAGAATAAGCTGAGAAGTAGAATTAGAGGAACTCAAGAAAGGAAGGAACCTTGGTTTTGTTTTTCTTTCATTTTTCTTTCATTACTAGGGGCTGGACATAGTTTTGCACATGCTAGCTAAATGCCGTATTCTGAGTAAAACACCCAGCCCTTGGGTGCTGTTGTTGCTTTTGAAACAAAGGTATCATATAGCCCAGGCTAGCCTCCAGCTCACTCTATAGCCAAGGATGACATTGAGCTTTCCTTGCCCTCATCCTGCAGTCTTCACACACACACTGACTGTGTTGGGTACCTATCAAGGTTTATGTCGGGTATAACTGAACCATGGCTTGCTAGGCAAACACTCTACCAACTGAACTATTCGTCGGGCCAGGCCTTTCGTTCTTTGAGATAGGGTCTCACTGTGTAGCCCAGGCTAGCTTCAAAATTGCTATTTCTCTTTTCTTTAGTGGCCTCCGAAGTGCTGAATCACAGGTATGTGATGTGTCCCCTATCCAGCGCCTTGGTCCTTCTTTTCTGAATGCCGGCAGCCAACCTTCCTGGTAGAACATTCTGCAATGCTCCCTTTTAGCACCCCGCCCTGTCTTTACACTAGCTTAGACCTTCAGCTCTTGACTGTTCCATTGGGTATCCTCCACAACTGCCTTTCTGTGCCCTTGCTTCTGCCGAGCAGCTGCTTTCCCTTCTCTACAGTGAAGGAAGGCTGCTCTTGCCTGCTTGTGTGCCTGCCAAAGTGACCGCGGCAGGCGACTCTTCCTGGGAACAGGTGCAGTCGATTTGCCTTGCTTTTAACCCTGCCTGGGCCTATAACTTGCTTTTTCCCACAGAACCTGTGGAAGTGACATTCTGGGACCTCCCCATCCAGGCAGTAAGAGATCAGCGTCTTTTCCCCCTCTCTCTGCAGTGAGCTGCTGTGTGGGAGTTCTGGCAGGCTTTACCGGGTAACAAGAGGCCATGTGAGGAGAGGGAAGAACCAGCCAGCGCCCCACAGACTGCAGTCATCCACAGGCACCAGACAAGCGAGTAGGATACTAAGGAATATCCTCATCCCAGATTCCTTCGCTCCTCTCAGGACACTAGTCAGTCCTGTGTCGGGGAAGGAAGAGCCCTTCCTGCCCAGTTGCGTAATCATGAACGATAATTGGTTGCTGCTGCTTTAAAAGCCCCCCGAGTTTCTGCTTGGCTACACAGAGGTACAGTCAGTACTTTCCTTGTGTGGTTATTCACTTGGTATTAAAAAAAAAAAAAAACAACTTTTTTCTCGAATTAATTTTGTGTGTGCTAGCTAGCCTCTGTGCGTGTGCATGTGTGTATGCATGCTCGAGTGTTTTGAGACAGGATCGAGCTCGAATCTCACATGATCTTGCTGGCCTTGAACTCACAGAGAATCTACTCGCTCTGCCTCCCAAGTGCACCCCCCTCCACCCCCAGCAGACACTCTTCTTTAAAAAAAAATATTTTTTACATTTTTTTTTTGCAAACTTTACATTTTTTGATCCTATTCACTGCCTTCCCCCAGCTCCTCTCAGACCCTCCCCCACTTCTAGCCTTTTACTCTGTTTTTGACCATTCACACTCTACCTTCACATTAATCCTATCTGAGGTTTCTTACCCCCACCCCCACCCCTACCCCTGGTCTCTCAGTGTTAGCCTGGCCTGGCCTGGCTGTGCAACCTCAAACTCCCTGCTGTCAGCCTGTCTCTGGCTCCAGAGTAACGAGATTAAAAGCGTATACACCACCACATCCAAACCCAACTCATTCTGACACCAGCTAGTTTCTAAGATATATACGTCCAGCTGGTTTCTACGATCCAGGCAGTTTTATACTATCCTGCGCATCTGCTTGCTTGCCGGGTATTCGGTTCCTCCTCCAGTGTCTTGCATATTCTCCTATAAACAGCATATAGAAGGGACCAAGAAAATATTTGTGAGCCGGGCAGCGGGAGTGCTCACTAGTTATGGAAGGAAATGTTTTGGACTTGGGGGAAAAGCACTGTTATTCTAAAGCCAGACTTGTGGCTGTAGGATTGGCCAGCAACAAGGAGACTGCTAAACTGGTGCACACCGGTGATCTTAGCACCTCGGAAATGAAGACTGAAGGCTCAGGAGTTGGTCCACCTGGAGCCCAGGAGACCTAGTCTCCAAGATGCAGAAGAACTGGCAAGACAGGAAGACTGAGGTCGTTTTGTTTGTTTGTATGTTGTTGTTTTCCAGATTCACTTTTGCCTGGTTTTTCAGTTTGCTGTCCCTAGACTTTACCTTCCTCCGCCTTGGTAAGGTCAGGATATCCAGGACCTCTAAGGACTTCCTCATTCCAATACGACTCTTTGAATTTTTCCTTCAAATGCAAATAGAGGCGCTTACCATTTGGATGGCTGTGATTAAAGAGAGGAAGGCAGGTTCTCCATCCTCCCACAACTTCCCGTTTTTTGGTGTAAGGCAAAGGGCTCTCTCTACCAGAGCTGGATGAGTGATGGCGAGGAAGACACCGAACAAATTCGCCAACGGAAAGTAGCTGAAAAGGAATCAAATGAGAGACGGTCAAATCCCACCTGAGTTGACATTACACAGCTCTTTATAGTAAAATGCTAAGTACTTAATATTTGATTTCCACCGTGGGTCAGCAGACAACGTTCCCCGCAGCTATTTGTCCTTGGAACAAATGTGCATATGCTTATTAGATTTAACAATCCAACGCTCTCGGTTGGTAAAGGGGTCAGGCTGAGCCTGACTCCCCTCAATGAATAAGCCTCATTTGCACTTGTGCGGGCGAAAACACAAGTTCTCAAACCAAAAGGAAGAGTGGGGGTAGCGGGGGCAGCGCGAGTGGTAAGCAAAAAAAAAAAAAAAAAAATGCTGACTCAATCTCTCCCCTCCCACCCCATCCCCACGTTTCCTTTCCTGCATCTGTCTGAGTAAGGAATACTTCTTTCCCTTCCCATGCTTTGAAATTAATGGTATGTGTTCTTAATTTTTAAAATGTATCTTATCTATGTTTTGTTAGCCCAGGATAGCAAAGGAAAACTCAATGCATTCCTTCCTTTGGCCTTTCCCCCCATTATTTATATATTTATTCCCTTTACGTCCCAGTTGCTGCTCCCCCTTCCCAGTCCTCGGCCCTACCCAGTCCCCGCCCCTTCCCAGTCTCCGCCCCCAGGTTTTATCCTACTCCTCACCCAGGCAGCCATGGTGGTACACGTCTGTCAGATGAGAGGTGGAAATGATAGTGTTAGCATTTCTTCTAGGCTCCGCCCCATAGTTACCCTGCAACACAGGCCAGGTATGCCTGGCTAGTGAGTCAGGAGCTGCTGGCCCCCTCCTCAATCTTTGGCTCCCTTACTCTCGTCCCTTATAGCTTCTTCTCTCCCTGTCCCCCCAACCCTTTCTCCATGTGTTCATGACCCGCCTCTACTCCCCCCCCCACCCCGTCTCTCTCTCCCTTTCTGTCTCTACTACCCTCTCAACTCCCCACCCCATGCTGTAAATAAACTCTATTCCAGGCTGTCTATCTTGTGGCTAGTACCTCAGAGAGAAAGGACGCTCAACATGGACCCTCAGAGGCACCCCCTTCTACCTCACCATGCTGCGCCCACGCCAAACATATATATCCCTGGCTTTTTTTTTTTATAAAACACAATAGGCTTTTTTTGGCCACCACTGTCATCTTCCAGTAACTCACGAAAATGACGAACACAAAGGGAAGGAGGAGAGGCACTCGATAGGCTCTCTAGGCCTTTTAGGGAACATGGAGTTGTTCCTTTGGCCACATACATGCGAATCTACTGGAAGGGTGATATTGTAGACATCAAGGGAATGGGCACTGTTCAAAATGGAATGCCCCATAAGTGGCAAAACCGGAAGAGTCTACAATGCCACCCAGCATGCCGTGGGCATCATTGTAAACAAGCAAGTTAAGGAAGGGCAAGATGCTGGCCAAGAGGACCAATGTGCGGACTGAGCACATCAAGCACTCGAAGAGCAGAGACAGCTTCTGAAGAGGGTGAAGGAGAACGATCAGAAGGAAAAGGAAGCCAAAGAGAAGGGCACACGGCCTAATGAACAAAAAGGAAATAAAGGACCCAGACTGCAAAGTGTTTTCCTTTAAAAAACAAAACAAAAATCACAACAGATGGGTCAAGAATAGGTCAACCTCAACTATACAAGTTCAAGACCAGCACAGGCTAGATGAGACACACACACACACACACACACACACACACACACACACACACACACGCCCATCTCAAAGAGCAAAACAAACTAGAAAAGGAAAGGTTTCTGATGCCAGGAGTTGAATCACCAGTTCAGTGGGGGTGTAAGAGCACGACACAGTGACTAACAGCCACGCCTCCTCTGCGCTGTCAACCTCTTTGCTCTGGCCCTTCTCTGGGGATGCAGGGTGGAAATTCTGGGCCAACGATGGATGAAATGCTTCCACCACCACCGTCATCATCGTCAAAGGCAAGGGCGAAGACTCATCTTTAGTAATAAGGCACGACTCTAATTCCTCACCCTCTGGTGATTATTAATCATGATTCGTTTCACAAAGGAGAAACTAAAGGTCTATATATGCTCAAAGCACATATAAACTGGAAGGATTTCAGGTTTGGGCCTGTGAGACCCTTCCCTTATCCAGGACCATTTTCCTGGGGGAAATGAGTGTTTTCTCTGGGGACAAGATGTCTACCGGAAGCCAAGGAAACAGATTGTCCTCTTACAGGGGAAGGGGAAGGTCTTCAGAATCGTGAGGAATATATTCCTTCAGGGCTTGCTATTGACACAAGGATGAACTGAACAGTATTATATTAAGCAAAATGAATTCGAATCCATTTTACCCTTTTCCCCACCATACGCAAAGAAGACATCTTAAATTGCCGTGGGCTGTATTCCTATATCAGCCAGGAAGTATTTGGTGCCCAGGCTCATGTGTTGAGTTCTCTGAACCAGAGCTGGATATAGGTTTAGGAAAGAGCACGAAGGCAAATAAGGAGTGTGCAACTCAGCCAAATACTGTGGCAACACACCTATTATGCCGACACTCAGGAAGCAGAGACGGGGGCGGGGGGCTCACTGAAAGTTTGAGGCTAGCCAGAATTACGATGGGAGACCCTGTCTCAATAAAATCAAAAGGAGCTGGAAAGATGGCCTAGCAGTTAAGGCAGTCTCCTCTTTCACAAGATCCAGGTTTGATTCTCCGAATCCATACTGGTTGGCTCATAACCTTCAACTCTGACAACAGGGAAATCCAACTCCTTCTGACTTCAGAAGAAATCTATGTATACAAAACAAAACCACGGTGTGCTAACACAGTCCTTTATAAAGGCCAAGAGGAGATATGATGGAACAAGTCTGCATCCATTCCAGTCCTTGGGAGAGGTAAGAAAGAAGGTCCGATCAGGAGTTCAAAGCCAGTCTCAACTACTTGAGACCTTGTCTCAAAAAGCCAAGCAAACAAAAAACTCCTAACCTTTAAAACAACTGATTTTGAACATCCACAAGACTTGGATTCAAATGAAATGGTGTGTGTGTGTGTGTGTGTGTGTGTGTGTGTGTGTGTGTGTGTGTGTGTGTGTCTGGATGTTTTGAATTCCTGTATATCTTGTATCTTGTGCTTGCCCGGTGCCCGCAGATGTCAGAAGTGGGTGTTGAGTCTCCTGATCTGGTCTTGTAGATGGTTGTGAGTTCTCATGTTGGTGCTGGGAATTGAACCAGGGACCTCTGGAAATGCATCCAGTGCTCTTAACTGCTGAACCATCCCTCCAGGGCTGTGTCTGCCCTTTGGAAGAATGTATCAGGCAAGCTCTCCTAATTTGTTTTGTGATCTCTTTGGTGCTGAGGATGGAAGTTGACCTTGTGTGTGCTATGCTCAAGAGTGTGCGTCTGTGCTATCTATCCCACCCCACCCCTTTTAATGAGGAGTAGGCAGTTTTACTAAGCAAAAAAAAAAAAAAAAAAAAAAAAAAAGAGAGAGAGAGAGAGAGAGAGAGGGAGAGAGGGAAAGTCAGGTGTGATGCCACACATCTATAATCCTAGACGTGTAGAGTAGAGTCAGAGGCAGGAGGATCACAGCAAATTCAAGCCTGGGCAATGCTGCTAGAATCTATTTCAAACAATATTTGTTTCAAACAACGAAAGCAAACATTCCTGCCCCCACCCAAAAAATGAAAAAGAAAGAAAGAAGATGGAAGGAAGGAGGGAAGGAAGGAAGGAAGGAGGGAAGGAAGGAAGGAGGAGGAAGGAAGGAGGAGGAAGGAAGGAGGAGGAGGAAGGAAGGGAAAGAAAGGGAAGGAAAGGTAAAGCCTCAGGCACACAATGTATCCACTGTTGTCAGGGAGCCCACAAAGTCCTGTGCAGGATGTGGACATTGCACTCCCTGTGACAAACAAAGCCCTCATCTACTTCATCAGATTCACAGAGAGCCAGCCTGACTAAACTAAAGTATCCTCACAGTGAGTATAAAGCAACCCGCTTAAGGTAGCTAGCACTTCCTCAGAGAGGCTCACCATGTGTACTCCTGCATCAGCATCCGGGAACACATTCGCTGCCTTGTTATCTGCCTCACATCTGCCTTACTGAGAACTCTCTCCCCTTGTGAGTGCTCTTGTGGGTCTGTCCTCCTGCTGACCCTGTGTTTCAAGGAGCAGGCAGATGCTCAGTGGCTGCTCACCCCTCTGGCTATACTTTGAGCCTAAGAGAGACAAGCAGGTACAGGATTCTCTGCCGAGTTACAAATAGGAAAACATCACCGGGAAATCGGGCTTGTCTGCGCTGTGCAGTATGGCCATGTGGGCTTATCTGCCTGTGATTTGGCTGGAAGGAAGTTGCAAATTGTATTAAGCATTTGCTATTCTGTCTCGTGGTAATTTCATTTAGGTCCTTGATGTATAAAGACTGGTTCTGGGGGGGGCATGGTGGCACACACCTTTAGACCCAGCAGTTGGGAGGCAGAGGCAGGTGAATCTCTTTGAGTTCTGAGCCAACTTGATCTACACAGTGAGTTCCAGAGCAGCCAGTGTTACATAGTGAGACCTTGCCTTGAAAAACCAAAAGCCAATCAAATAAAAAGTAAGATTTCTGGCTGGTAAGGAGAACAGCAGTCACTGCCTAGGAAGGATTTACTGTATACCAGGCACCTTGGCAGGCACCTATAGGCTTCTATGCATTTGCCAGCTTTGCACGTAAGTAGGATTGTTCCGTTGTGTTTAGGGGCCAGTGAGGATCTGGAAAGGTTAAGCAGCTGCTTTAAGATCACACGGCTAGGCCTGGTGTGGTGGCTCCCACCTGGAACCTCAGCACTTCAGAGGCAGAAGAAGGGGGATCTCTGTGAGTTCAAGACCAGCCTGGTCTACGTAGGAAATTCATTCTAAAATATCTTTCACAGTTCCATTCTAAAACATTCTTCCCCGTCAATTTTCACTCGAATTTCCCAACTATCCCTTTAGGTTGAAATTTAAGAGAAAATTGGGCACTATTTCTTCACCTCTCCTTGATATATTTTACTCCCTCTGTGCCCTCTTGGGCCTTGACACATGCTAGGCGACCACTCTGCCACTGATCTACACTGCAGGCTTTACTTGGCTGTCTTGTCTACCCTGTCACAAAAACTGCTCTTGTTACTGCTACAAGCTGCATAGTGACAAACATATTGGACTTTCCCTCCTCCCACCTCTCTCATATTTTAGGAATCCTTCTGCAGATGCATTGTTGTTAGATCTCATAACATCAAACTGGCCTCAAACTGACAGGTAGCTGAAGTTGTACTTGAACTCCTGATCCTCCTGCCTCTTCCCACGTTTAGATATCTATTATCCCACTTGCCTGGGAACCCTAAACCCTGATGATCCCACGTCTCTTTCTAAAGATTCTTCGGTGACATGTGGGGTATTTCATTCTTTCCTTCCATGTTTCTGTCTGCCCACCATGTTCCTCCTCACTGCTCACGTGGTTTTGTTCTGTCTAATTTTTGAGACATGGTCTCGGTCCTAGCTGTTGGGGAGCTCACTATGTAGATCAGGTTAGCTTTGAACTCACAGCAACCTAATAGCCTCTGGGTACTGGCATTAAAGGCAAGCCAACCAAGCATATAGATACTTTTATTTATCTGCTTGCTTGTTTGAATTTTTGAGACACAGTTTCTCTGTGTAACCCTGGCTGCACTGGGACTCACTCTATAGCCCAGGCTGGCCTGGCATTCAGAGATCCACCTGCATCTGCCTCCAGAGTGCTGGGATTAAAGGTATGTGCCATGCTGTTACCCAGCACTATTTTAAATAATGAAGATTTGGGCTTGAAGAGATGGCATAATAGCTAAGAGCATTTGCTGTTTTCCCAGAGGACCGGGGTTCAGTTTTCCCTATCAGTGGCTCTCATCTGCTTCTAACTCCAGCTCCAGGGAATGTGTCACCCTAGGGCCTCCAAGGGCACCTGCATGAATGCAGTACACATAAGCTCACCCAGGCACATATGCATGCATTAGCAAAAATGAGTAGAGACAGGTTAAACCCACTGTCCTCTCAGCATGTTAGAGGCTAAGAGTTTAGCAGCTTAGGGAAGATATGAGGTAGACCGTAAGGGCAGTCTTTGCTATAGCTGTGTGCCCACCTTCTGTCTCTTCCTTACACACCTATTTGTCCTATGGAGAGGTGGTGGTGGTGTTATTCAGGGCTCTCAGGGTCCGGCTGATCATATTTCCTTTCCTGGGCTCAGTTGTGGAGAGGAATAGGCACGGTCAGCGAAGGCATTAATTAGAGCACAGACTTGTAGAAAGGTTGACCTTTGGGCCATCAGCAGGGGCTGCCGTTCCCTGTGTCTCCTCTGAATTAAAACCAAAAGTGTTAAGTGGAGACTGGGAGTGTGACTCGGTTGGGAGGATCCAGCAAGGGCCAAAAAGGGAACAGGACTATGGGTATATTGGGGATCCTTCTCTGGTGCAGGGAGATGTTATTCTACTATCTTAATACATCTTAAATATCTTCAAGATATATTTAATTCTCTCTCTGTGTGTCTGTCTGTCTGTCTGTCTGTCTGTCTGTCTGTCTGTCTCTCTCTCTCTCTCTCTCTGTGTATGTGTTTGTGTTTGTATGGAAATGTGAATTCATGTACCCAAGAAGGCCAGTAGAAGATTCCAGATCCCCTAAGAGCTGAAATTGCAGGCTGCAGTGAGCCTTCTGATCTGGGTGATGGGAACCAAACTTGGGTCTTCGATAAGAGCAGTACAAGCCATCTCCCGAGCCTCACTGTACTTCTTTTGTTTGTTTATTTCCTTTTGTTTTTCAAGATAGGGTTTCTTTGTGTATTAGCCCTCCCTGGCTGCACCGGAAGTAGCTCTGTAGACCATGCTGGTCTTGAACACACAGAGATCCTCTTGCCTCTCTGCCTGGGATTAAAGCTGTATTCCAACACCACCCGGCTTACTCATTAACAAAACCTTGCTTGCCCTTGGTGGGCGAGGGGAAGGGGGTGGGGGGGGACACAACCCCTGTCTTGTGACCAAAAAGCAATAATATGAAGAAAGCAAGAGACAACTTCTTCCTGTGAGGATGGCAGAAGAGCCACCAGAACAACCTGATTCCCCCAAAGTCCCATCCTTGGAGCACTGGCTTTGGGCTGCCCAACCCTACTACTTAGGTGAATTAGCTGAATTTCTACGGGGACTCTAATCTCTGTTATCTTAAGGGCTGGGTGGCTTTGACCAGAAGACCTCAATCTTGCTTATCTTCTTAGATGCCTAGGGGCTGGAAATTCCTTTCTAGCAGGGCTGAGCACAAACTGATTGGATCTAGGATGGCTGTCTGACAGCCAGGGCCCGCGTTCACGGTACACCACCTGCATACTAATAGTCACTCCCCTGGACGTATCAGCTCAGGACTGTCACACCCTGGTGATGACTTCAAAGGACCATAAAAGGAGTGAAATGAGGTAACACCCAACAAACAACCTCTTTAATGCCCCCGCTTGCCCCTTAGTCTTTTTCTCTTTCCTGTAAATGGCTGACCACCCCTGTCAAGCACTGAGAAGTTGATTTGATTTTTACACCTTTCTTTTACCCCCTAACCCCCAGCCACCACACGTACTTTTTGAGACAGGGTCACACTGCAGCTGGAGGATGACCTTGAACCCCTGACCTTTCTGCCTCCATCTCTCGAAGGCTGAGATTATAGATGTGTGTCCTATGCTCAGCTGCTGCTCAAATTATGTCTAGATAATCTGCTTTGTGGTAGGAAGCAAAATATATTTTGTCCTCTTGGTTATCTGTTTCCTGAGACAGGATCTCTTGTCGTCTGAGGTAGGCCAGAATCCTCCTGCCTTCACCTCCCAAGGGCTGGGATTTTCAGAGCATCCTGTCTGGTTTTCAGCAATATTGGGGATCCGACCCCGGGCTTCCTGGCTGCCTGGCAGTCATGCTATCATAGAGCGCATCACACCTACAGACACTGTGTCTTGTCGGAAGCCAGATTTGTCAACATCACCACCTTACCAGAAACGCCTTTTCGTTGCTCTCTTTACCCTTGCAGCCCTCAAATCTATTCCCCACAAAGCAGCCTAACAGCTACACACACACACACACACACACACACACACACACACACACACACACACACCTTGAGCGTCACTCTCATCCTTGGTAGCTCACACTTCACGTCCCATCAGCCTGGCTTTTGATTTCAGGAGTGCCTGGGGTGTGCAGCCCCGGGTGGGCTGCAAGTCAATTTACACAGACTAGGTTCCCTCCGGTCGCACACCCCCTCCTGTGCACACTTGGAAAGGAAATACTGCTCCCAGACTGGGGATTCCTCCCAAGCTACACACAGCAGGGAGCAGGGGTGAAGGATCAATAGTTCTACCCATAGTCCTTCAGTGCAGGCCTAGAGACACGACACCCCTCAGGCTTCTGTCTGCCGCCATCTCTTTCATCTGCTTCTTTTCTTTCTTTCTGCCTTTTTTCCTTCCTTCCCTTTTTGGACATGGTCCTGTAGCTCAGGCTGGCCCTAAGTTTCTGCCATCCTCCCTTTCTTAGTTTCTATGGTGCTAGGCATGCATGGATAGCTCTTCCCGCTTCCTACTCACGTACCCCTGTATTTTAAAAACAAGGTATCATGAATTCTAGGCAGGCCTTGAACTTTAAATGTATTAATAGCTATGTGAACTTGAACTCTGACTCCTGCCTTCAGGTCCCGAGTGCTAAGGTCACAGGTAAGTGCACCACCATGCTGGTTTACTGCAATGTTGGGCATTGAACCCAGGGCCTTTTAACGTGAGAGGAACTTTCAAGCCGCTAAGCTAACCCCTATCCACCCCACTTCACCAGCTTCCTCTCCCTTGATCCCTGTCCGCTCCTAGAATCATCCTCATAGCCCGCGTTTGACCTTTTGTTCAGGGGCTCTGGAGTGACTTTATCTCCATCTGAAATTACTCGCTACCAGTACATTCATCCAGTCAAGACAGCTTTGTCTCAGTGAGTACAGTAACTACCTCAGCACTACTCACGTCCTCAGCTGGAAACGGTGCCTCTGTTCTCACATACTTCACTTGGACTGACACATGTCCCCCAGACTTGGTAGAATTTCTACTTCCGTCAGCAATGTATTTTCTTTTCCTAATTAGTTTTTCTAATTTTAATCCCTCCTTGTTAAGACGGTCCCTTGTGGAGTATTTGGGAAAATATAGAAAAATGTGAAGGCGCCGACAGACATACCCTAATTCTATTGGGGGGCTAGCTGGCAATTAGCAGGCTTGAAGGTCATCGAGGATGGAGCTCTCTTTCCTAATCAGCAGCTCCCCCTCCCATCCCCGTCCCTGGACACATTCTAATTTTAAGGAAGGAGGAAGCATCACAACTGTTTCTCTTAAGGAATGAAATGCCCTGTAAAAAGGAGAGAAAGCCGTGTGATTGGCCCTCCTTAAGGTTTAAAACACCCATGAGCATGGCGTCTCATGCCTTTCCTCTCAGTCCTTGAGGCAGAGGCCGGTGGATCCTGTGAGTTATAGTTGGCCAACCTGGTCTACAAAGCAAGTTCCAGGTCAGCCAGGGCTACCCAGTGAGTCTGTCTTAATAAAATAAAATACTTAAATCCAATATGAAAGGGATAATGGGTGGACGTAGAAGGGGTTTGCTGAGGCCAACCAAGGGATGGCCATTTCCTCTTAGGAAAAGCATGGGTATTTTTTTTTATAGACTCATTGCTTCTTAATTTCCTTACTTGTTTGTAATATGCTATTACCTGGTTTTACTTATTTGTTTTTGTCAAAAAGATGGGATCTGAGCTGTAGCTCTGGCCCTGGGTGGAGACAAGACTCTCTCTAAACTGCCATGAAGATTATAAAATTGTGTGCCGTTGTCCCCTTGAGAGTCAGCGGAGGCCTGACCCTGAAGAGATAGGTAACTCTTTGGATGTGACGTCTCCCATAACTCTCCAGCATTTGAATACTCGGTCCCCAGTTGGTGGCTGTGGGCAGAGCATTAGGAGGTACAGCCTGGAGGAAGTACGTCATCATCATCGGAGGGGTAGGCTTTGAGTTTGTTCTCTCTGCTTCCCCTCTGTGGATTAAGATGTGAACTCTGGGCTGGGGGAGAAGGGGCTGCTGCTGCATTTCTGCCATGCTGCTTCACCGCCATGGACCTTTATCTCTCTAGGACCGTAGGACCCAGGTAAACCCTCCCTTCTGTAAGTTGGTGTTTTCGCACAGCAAATGAAAAGTCATCCAAATCCACTCTTGCTGCAGACATGGGGTTGGTTTCCGGCGCTCACATCAGGTGGCTCACAACTCTTTGTAGTTTCAGTTCCTGGGAATCCCACTCCTGGAAACTCTCCACGTGGACCAGGCACCTACACTCCAGGCAAGAGGTAAGTAAAAATGATTAATCTAACATTCTTTTCTGGAAAACCGTGGGCACGTAGTATACACATCTATACATTACAGACAAACACACACAGAAAATAAAACAAATACACCTTTTAAAATGTTTGCGTTTGGGGGCGGGGTGGGGACCGGAAAGGTGTCTCTTAGGTTAAGAGCACCTGCAGCTTTTGCAAAGGACTGAGGAGATGGAGTCTTGGCGCCCAGGACAGGTGGTTCCCAACAACCTATAACTCATGGGGATCCCATGCTGTTTCCATGCCTCAGAGGACACCAGGAACACACACAACACATATGGTACCCATGCATGCATAATGCACTCATACACGTACATAAAATTAAAAAAAAAAAAACTTAAAAAGTTAATCTAAATAAACTGATCAGTAATCACCTGTGTAGGAAAGTACTGTGAAGGGAGCAATCTGCTTCAGAAAGTGTAAGAAATAGTAACAGGTAGGTCAGCACAGTGATGTCTCTGACTCTTGTCTCACAGTGTGAGAGTGCTTTCTTCCCTTTCTTCCCTTTGACCCGAGCTGGTCTAAGAGTACCCTGCTTTACTCTGTGACAAACCATCTTCTACACTATGCTTTGTGTCTCTCCTGCTCATTTGATGGAAAATATAAAGACCTGGAAAACAAGGCAAGGCCAAGCAAGATCCTGGTGACAGCTGTATCACTGGGGAGCTGGGGTTGTTCTCTCTTTGTGGGTCTTTAGTTGCATTGATAGATTTACAAATGGACTGGGAAGGAAGCACAGGAGTTGTTAGAGTTTGTGAACGAGGTAGGAGCATGCAAATCTCAGCCACTGCAGGGAGGAGGGGGATGGAGGAGGAGAGGAGGAGGAGGAGAGAAGAGGGAGAAGAGGGAAAAGAGGAAGAAGAGGAGGAGGAGGAGAGGAGGAGAGGAAGAAGGAGAAGAGGGAAAAGGAAGAAGAGGAGAAGAGGAGAAGGAGGAGGAGGAGGTGGAGGAGGAGGAGGAGGAGGAGGAGGAGGAGGAGGAGGAGGAAGAAGAAGAAGAAGAAGAAGAAGAAGAAGAAGAAGAAGAAGAAGGAAGAAGAAGAAGAAGAAGAAGAAGAAGAAGAAGAAGAAGAAGAAGAAGAAGAAGAAGAAGAAGAAGAAGAAGAAGAAGAAGAAGAAGAAGAAGAAGAAGAAGAAGAAGAAGAAGAAGAAGGTGGTTATGTGTTTTGACTACGGATAGCAGGCAGCAGGCAAGCTCAACAACTGATGGAGATAGGCGAGCATGTGAGGAATGGCTTCCAAAGAAAGACTTGGGCAGTCCAGAGTGTCAGGGAAAGGATGCTCAGGAATTGGGGTGACATCCAAAAAAAGAAGGAGGAGGAGGGGAAGAATGAGGAGGGAGGAAGGAAGGAAGAGAAAGGAAGGAAGGAAGAGAAAGGAGAAACAGAAGAGTGCAGCTTTTTGAGTCAGAACTCAGAAAAGTGGGCAAGCTTAACAGTGAAGATCTGTAAGCAACTGCCTCAAAGGAGGGGCTGTCAGAAGGTGTAAGTGCGTTACCTCACTTAGCAGGTAATTATTTCCAGTTTTCAAAAAAAAAAAAAAAAATCAGGTCTTCCTTCAGGTAAACCAGAGGTTTAGTCCCTGGTTAGGGTGTGGAGAGCTTTTGGGGCCGCTTTTTAGGAATTTTGTAGGAATTTGACATTGGGCTAGGACAGGGAAGTAGGCTCCGGCAGGAATTTGATTTGGGGCCATGACTCAGAAGGAAGTAGGCAGGGGTTGAATAGAGCTGAGGAATGCGTTCTTTGTATCTTAGTGCGTCTTGTTAAGACCATGAATACAGTAATCCTGGGACCTATGCTTTGTTTGTTCCTTAGCTTCTTTGTTTATGCCTTAGAACTGACCTTAGTCTTCTCTAGAATGGTATAAAAGTAGACTGGAGAAAAAATAAAGCCACTTCCGCCTCTATACCAGCTGGAGTCCTGTTGTGAAGTTGTCTTTTTCTTTTCAATCCTTGATTCCTCCCTTGAAACCCAGTTGACTGACTGAACTGGCTTGGTCAGCAGGGGGATGTAAGGCTCTAAGTGAGTCTTAACTACCGGGAGACCCCCACCCCCACTTCCCAAGTGAGACATGAGAATGGAGTTTGATGCAAGCACAAGAGGTTTATTTTCTGGTTCGTCGGGGTCAACCTTCAATCAGCCCCTCAATCAGCCCCTCGTGGCGAGTCACTGGAAGGCAACCCGAATGGCTATAACAAGCAGTTTTTATACTTTTTAGGGGTACAGGTTACATCAGCAAGGTTACAGTTTAAACTTATTAGCTAAGCATATTGACCTTTGAGTCTATTGGCTAGCAAGCATATGACATGCATTTTAACTCTATCTGGGACCAGAGGGTCAGGTGACCTTCAGTATATTCTACGGTTTTTCAAGAATGTCCCTGCTCCTCCCGAGAACTGTGGGTAGAGAATGGAACTTGGCCTAGCCTTGACCCAAGGTAGGAAGCTGGTACCTGGCCTAATCTTGACCTGAGGCGGTGGGTGTAAAGCTGGTGAAAGCCCTTAGGTTCCTTCACAGGAACTCCATAACCTACCTACTTTCTACCAGGCCAAGCCTCTTAATAGCTCTTAAACTTGAGTAAGAACTAGGGTCCTTCAGGAACTTATTTGACTTAACATTTTTTTTTTAATATGGCCTTACTATATATACACATATGACCTGGTAGTTGCCATGTAGATGAGGCTGGCCACAGATTCACAGGGATCCACCATCACAGATGGGTACCACCATGCCATGTCAAGCCTTTTATATTTGTTTTTTTTTTCTTTATGCATTATCTTCCTGTACAGTGCACAAAAGTAGCAACATATTGTATAACCCCTCCTTGAGAGTGAGTGACTCAGGGAGTTAGTGACTTGTACCTGTCCTCTGCAAACACTGGCCTATGAGGGAATACGAAGATGTTTCCACAAACCTGGTCAGTCCTTCCTTGTCAATGATCTATAGCTATAAGGCAAGGAAGAGTTCTGGTTCTAGTAGGGCTGCTAGGCTGGGACGTAAGGACTTGTTGTCTAGGCCAGGTTAGCCTTCAACGTGCAGCAATCCTCTTGTTTCTACCTCCCACATACGAGGATTACAGGCAATGACTAGTCCTAGATTGCCCCTCCCTTTCCCCAAAGTTTGCTGTTTGTAGGTGTGTTTATTTTATAGAATGTATATGAATATTTTGCCTGGATACAAGTAAGTGCACCACATGAAGTTGAAGTAATGGATGGTTGTGAGACAGCAATTGGGTGCTACGAACCGGACACGCGTGCTCTTGAAGAATTAAAATTTCAAAAGGTTAGGACGTGCCTGAGAGGGTGTTAGAGATAGGACCTGCCTGAACAGCTATCAGCCCCAAGGACATTGACCATCCGTAGCCACCCCCTCCCCTTCCTCCACTCCCCAGAAGTGTGTCATCCCCCTGAGTGAGATAAGCCACCCTACCTGCCTGCCGAGCTGCTAGAGAGCACGTACTCCTTGCTGATGTAATTTCGTGCCGAAAGCAACTGTGCACCATTTGAATTGACCAATCATGTGTAACCGTGTGAATGCCCCTATATAAACCCCCGAGTTTGGAAGCTCGGGGTCGATTCCTGTGTCTCCCGTGTGGGATACGTATCGACCCAGGATCCCGCTAATAGGGATCTCGTTAATAAAAGCTACCTCCTGCTGTTACATCAAGGCCGGCTACTCGTGATTCCTGGGGGCACCCCACCCCGGGATTGGAGCGAGAGATGCGGCTCCCCGTTTAGGGGTACGCTCTTTCACTCTGTGAGAACCTCAAGTGATGTTAACCACTGAGCCATCTCTACAACCCCTAGTCATTTTTCTTATTAAAAAAAAATTCCCCCCAGTCATAATTGTGCGTGCCTTTTTTTTTTTTTTTTTTTTGGTTCTTTTTTTTTTCAGACCCGGCAGGGCCTTGCCTTCCCAGGCAAGCGCTCTACCACTGAGCCAAATCCCCCAACCCCTGTGCGTGCCTTTAATTCCAGAGGTCATGAGGCAGAGGCAGGCAGATCTTCTTGAGTTCAAGGCCAGCTTGGTCAACATAGTGAGTTCTGCGACAGCCAGGGCTACAGAGAGAGCCTGTCTCAAAACAAAACAAGAAGTGTGAAGTGTGTGTGTGTGTGTTTGTGTGTGTGGTGTGTGGCGTGTGGTGTGTGGTGTGTCTGAGTGGTCGATATCTACCAAGTGAAACCTCTGTTGCTATCCATTTCTTTTTTTTTTTTTTTTTGGTTCTTTTTTTTTGAGCTGGGGACCAACCCAGGGCCCTTGCGCCTCCTAGGCAAGCTGTACCACTGAGCTAAATCCCCAACCCCGCTATCCATTTCTTTAAAGAGTCTTTAGCAATTTATGACAAAAGCTGACAGCACAAATGTATAAAACAAGCACACAGTCTGAATGTCAAAAATGTTATTGAAGTTCTAGTTTAATTTCAAGTAATTAAATTTTCATTCATGTTTTAAAATAACCGATTGCTATTGAGACGCAATCAGAAATTAAAAATGAGGGAAGAGATTTCTAAATGCAACTAAAATTAGAGAAAACAATATGTATGAACCTAGAAAGCATAGTGTAATAAAGCCACAGTGATAGCTATTTTGTTGGTTTGTTTTGCTTTTTTGAGATAGACTCATTTAGCCCAGGCTAGCCTTGAACTCTGATCTTCCTGCCTTGCTTTCCCAAGGGCTGAGATTGAGGGTATGTGTCCTTACCCCTCTTTTTATTCTGAGCTGAGGTGGAACCCAGAGCCCAGCACATGCTGGACCAGCACTTTACATATTCAACCACACCCCAGATGCTACATCTGGCTTTCTATGATCAGTCTTGCCCTTAGTTTTTCTTCTAAGAGTTGCCGCCCTCATTCTTGAAGGGTGTCTCCCTGAAATGAGGACAAACACTAATCACATCCCCTCATTAGACTTTGTAATGTTATAAAATGATTTATGGCTTTCCTTTTCTGGATGTTCACTCACAGTGCGTGTGTAGACTCCCTCAGTGTTACTAGTCTTGTGGTTTCATATTCATGAGTGGCCATGAATAGAAAGAAAGGTCCTATGGCTGTTGGTCATGTTCCAGAAGGTTTGTCAAAGGAGCAGTGACAGACATTTCCACCCAGACAGATTCCATTGGCACTCTTGTGCTCTCTCTGAGCCCATTTAACATCCCTTTTGCTGTGTTTTTTTTGGATACGTAGCTGCAAAAATATAACAGTGAAACTGAGAATTTAGCTCAGGGTGGTAGAGCATTTGCCTAGAGGGGCATCTCCCCTCCAGCTCCTGCCTCAGTTAGGGAAGGACCCTAACTGAAATTCCTAGTAGTAGGGGATATGGAGACTGAAGTGGTCACCTCCTGTAGCCAAGAGGGACTTCCAGTGGAGAGAGAGGGCTATCAATCCACCCACAAAACTTTCCACCCACTTTTTTTCCTGCCTACAATATAATCAGAGATAAAGATGGGACAGCAATTGAAGGAAAGGCCAACCAATGACTGACTCGACTTGAAATCCATCCAAGGAGACAGAGCCAGCCCCTGACACTATTAATGATACTCTACTATGCTTGCAGACAGGAGCCTAGCATAACTGTCTCCTGAGAGGCTTCATCCAACTGCGAATAGAAACAGATATAGAGACCCATAGCCAGACATCAGGTAGAGTTCAGGGGTTCATATGGAATAGTAGAGGATAGGATTGAGCAGGCCAGAGGGGTCAAGGGTACTATAAGAAGACCTACAGAGTCAACTAACCTAGACCCATGGGGGCTCACAGAGACTGAACCACCAACCAAAAAGCATGCAGGGGCTGCACCCAGGCTCTCTACATGTTTCTAGCCGATGTGTAGCTTGGTCTTCATGTAGGTCCCCTGACAATTGGAGCGGGGGCCATCTTTGACTCTGTTGCCTGCCATTGGATCCCCTTCCCCTAGCTGGACTGCCTGGTTGGGCCTCAGTGGGAGAGAATGTGCTTAGGCCTGCTGCAAATTCAGGTCCCAGGGTAGTCTATACCCAAGGGGGCTTCCCCTTCTCTGAGAAGAGGAGGGGGAAATGGGGGAGAGATTCGTGACGGTGGGACTGGGAGGAGATGGGGGGCTGTGACTGGGCTGTAAAGTGAATTAATAAATAAATTAATAGAAAAAAATTGTCTTTGCTAAAAACGTGTCCTGGGTCTCCCGTTCAAGCTGGTTCTGCATTTATTTGTTTATTTATACATCCGTGCGCTTATTTTGCATACCTTTATTTAAAAGGTCTCCATGACCTTAACCAAAGCAAGCCAGCCACCCAGATGAAAGGGTACAGCCAACAAGTAGAAAAGGCAGAAGGCTGAGACAGATAATTCAGACGCGCTTAAAGTACTCGTGAGTAGCAAAGATGAAACATCTCCCCTCAAAGCTAACAATGACCCAAATCAAAGCCTGTGTTTAAGGCTTTGATGAGATCTCAGAGAGACAGACGAAGCGGTGCTCCTCCTCTTCATGCTTATTCCCCAGTGGCTCAACATTAGAAGCCGTGCTCTGAGGAGCTGGGGAGGTGGCTCAGTGGGCAACATTGCTTTGTCACATGGGTGTGAGGACAGGGGGTTGATCCCCTAGAGACTATGTAAAAGTCAGACATGTAACTTGTCCTTATGATATCCCCGTGCTCCTATCAGGAGATAGGGTGTGTGCCAACATGGCGAAAGAGGACCAAATCTAGGGCCTTGCTCTTCCTAGGCAAGCGCTCTACCACTGAGCTAAATCCCCAACCCCTCTTCGCTCCTTTTTAAAGCCTCTTGCGATTTCTTTCCAGGTGCCTAACAGCATGTACTTTCTGGGCCGGGTTCTTCGGCCTCTTCGGCCTCTGAGGAGCCATGTTGCCTTCTGGTCTTCAGCCTCCTGGCTAGAATTTTAGCTTAACAGCAGCAGCCAGTGTGTCTACAGTGACAGCCTGAGCAACGGGTACCTCTCAGGGGGAAGAAACCTTCAGAGTAGCTGCTCTTTGAAGTTCTTCACTTTAGTCTTTCTTCTTCTGTTTCTCATTTCCCTTGCTTTCATGACTTTGAAATGATCAAAATCCATCATCTTGACTTTCAATCTTCCGGGTCCTTCTTGTGACTGCCCATTTTGCATCGATAATCATCTTCCTGCAGGCTCTTAACACACGTTTCTGGCAGGCCCTTATATTGAATTCCAGGGTCAAATCAGTGAGCTACGTGCATTTGTAAGGCGTGGCCTATCTCCTTATATGGGCGCAGGTCCATCCACCAAAGCCCTGTTCTAGTTAACAATATCAATGCTCACCACTATCTTTCTGGCGTGAGGTTTGTAGTTTGAATAGGAATCCCCCCACCCCCACTCCACTTACGTATGTGAGTGCTTAGCCCACAAGGAGTAGCACTATTAGGAGGTGTATCCTGGTGGGAGTAGGTATGGCTTTGGTGGAGGAAGTGTGTCTGGGGGTGGGGGGTGGGCTTTGAAGTTTTATAAGCCCGAGTCTAGTCAGTGTGTCAGAGTCTTCCTTGCTGCCTTCAGACCTCTGAGCTCCATCTCCAACACCACGTCTGCCTTCGTGCCCCACACTTCTCACCATGACAATAGCAGACTGGACCTCTACTCTACTGTAAGCCAGCTCCAATGAAATGTTTTCCTCTAGAAGAGTTGCCGTGGCAATAGTGTCTGTTTACTGCAATAAAGCCCTAATACAAGGTTCAAAGCAGGTATAGGCTGGCCCCCATAATGCATCTGAATACCACGGAAGCAGTCCTTGTCAGGTGGGAAGTTATATTCTATAAGCACTTCCTCACCCAAGTAAAGGAACATCAGTATGTTATCCAAATACCTAAATTCTTGGGCCGAGGGCTCCTCCCCTGTCACCTCTCCGAGTATCTGGGACTACAGGTATACGACACCTTGCTTGGTTCATATTTTGTGACTTTGAAATAGTAGAGTTGGTGATGGATGTTTAGAGAAAAGGCAAAAGAAAAACACACACGGGAGGCATTTCTTACTTTATCCTTGGCTTTAGAATATTGTGATCTGGGATTCTATCCCCAGATCACAGTCCCAGACTAGAATTCCAACTGGGTAAGGATTCCTGCCATCCTTTGAAACAGCACCAGTGATTCTTAGAGGCAAAGGAAACTTCACGAGAGTCCATGGCCTTCTCTCCAGAGGTCAATTAGGGTTTAAAAGCAGCAGAATATTTCAGGACATTTGTTTCTCTAATGTACTCCCTGACAGAGCCCAGTAGGATGTGCAAAGGGAGTTTTAAAAAGCATTTGCATTATTACAATTTGTCAGCAAATGGATTATAGAAAGTCTTTCATCCAATCAAGTGTATGGAGTATTGGGATGCCCTGGTCCCTGCTGATCCCAATAATAGCATCCATCAATAGTAATTTATGGGCTCATCAAGACATCACTAGTTTCTCCCAGAGGAATGAGCAAGTGGCTCTCTGTTCAGACTTGAGCACTGTGGTTCAGACGGAACTACAAGTCAAGGTCTGACTTCCCGTGGATGTCATTTAACACCAACACACTGTTCCGTGTCTCCTGAGAAGGGCTGTCTGCTAGTGATTGTAGCCTACACAAGTGTGCTCTCAGCACTAGGGTGAGGCTAAGGCAGGCAGGTTTGTGAGCTTGAGCTTAGGGCTAACCTAGGCTATAAAGCAAGGCCTTGCCTTATTGTCTTCTATTCCGTCACAAGTCTGCTGAGTATGAGGCCTCTTCTAACACTTAGAAGGCTGAGGCAAGAGGATTGCCTTGAATTTGAAGCCATCTTAGGCTAGAGTAAATTTTAAGTCAGCCCAGGTTACAGCGTGAGGTTCCGATACAAATACAAACAATAAACAACAGAAACAAACAAAACAACCCTCGCGTCCAGGACAGTAGCGTTTATTTAGTATTTATTATGTAATGTAGAGTCTAAGTCCTGGTTTGGAAATCAGACGAAGGCGCCAGTGTCTGAAAAGGGCTCACTGCTGGTTCCCAGATGGCGTCATCTTGTGTTTTCCCATTGTGCGAGTGGAGAGGCCTCTCATCTTCTGTGGCTATATTTTTTCCTCTGTTCTATGATTATTGAATCTAACAATCTGCATAGACTAGGCAGGGAAACAAGACCTACTCAGAAATCCACCTGCCTCTGACTCCTGAGTGCTGGGATTGCATGCACGAGCGTGTGTGGCTGGTGCCTCATTTATAAAATAAGTGTTTATAAGGCCTGGGTCTCATCACCTAGCTGCTTCCCAGTGACTCCACTCCTTAATATCACCACACTGGAACTGAGGTTCAACACCTGAATTTGGGGGAGCATAGCATAGTCTACATTTAGATTTCCCTATTGGATGTGAGGTGTGGTGACACATGCCTGTAATCCCGTGTCCCCAGCATATCTAAGGTTCAGGCACAAGGATCAGGACCTGAAGACCAGTGTCTGCTAGCTAGTGAGTTGGAAGCCAGCTTGGGTTGCATGAGAACTTGCCTTTAAAAAAGGGTCTGAGACAGGCATGGTAGCACATGACTTTAATCCCAGCATTCAGGAAGCAGATACAGAGGTGGAACTGTGTGAGTTAGAGGCCAGTCTGGTCTACACAGAAAGTTCCAGGCCAGCAAGGGCTACATACCGAGACCATGTTGAAAGAAAGATAGAAAAAGATAGATAGATAGATAGATAGATAGATAGATAGATAGATAGATAGATAGATAGATAGATAGATAGAGGTTTGGCATAGGGGGCCTTGGTCAAGGGGCCTTGGTAAAATGGTTCAGCTGCTGCAGGTGCCTAGACTGACACCCTGAGTTCAATCCCTAGAAACCAAATTGTGAAAAGAGAGAACTAACCTTTGACCTCCACACTCATGCATGTGGCACACTTGTCACATAAACAAATGTTACACACAAATCCTAGAAAAGTTCAACAGCAGGAAGAACATGGGGACCTTACTCTTGGGTCCTTTTATGGGACTAATTGGTCCCTTTGTAGTACAATAATATTCATCAACATAGGGAGACACACCCAAATACACTAGTGTTGCAAGCACTACTCACACGTGGGTACTCATGCACACACACACACACACGTACACGCACACGTACATGCACACGCACATGCATACACACGCACATACACATTCACACACACACACGCATACATTTGTTTCTCTAGAATGATCCCCCCGCCCCCGCAGGATTAAGAGGAAAATGAATTACAGAACTGAGTGATTAGAAGCTTGGTCGTGTTGTCCTTGATATTTGGGCAGGCCCAGGGGTTTGATGGAACCACTTTCCCCACAATTAAACGGAATTCATCCCCTGTTGCAGAGAAAGCAGCTGGAGAGTTGAGACTACAATCTCCTAACAGGATTTGTGCCCTGGTTTAGTGGATTCTGAGAAGAATTCAACCAAATAAACAACCCATTAGAGAAACTGCTCTGGGTAAGAGATTTCGTGAAGCCTTACAATACATTGAGCAGAAGGAATTCGTCCATTGATCATTCTATTACCATTCCTTGAACATCTGCAGAGTGAGGAGGGCTCTTGTGGGTAAAACAGAAGAATGGGGCCACCAAGATCTGGGGCCATGCTCTAGTCGTCATTTCCACTAGGGTCTGAGGCCTGGCCCCGGAACATTTTTTAGGGGGCTGGGTATATAAACTCAGTGATACAGTGCTTGCTAGTATTTATTAATCCCTGGGTCCAGTCACCATTGCGGAAAAGCAAGCTGTCCCCTAAAACAAGCTTTGAGGGCTGGAGAGATGGCTCAGCAGTTAAGAGCACCGACTGCTCTTCCAGAGGACCTGAGTTTAATTCCCATCAACCACATGGTGGTTCACAACCATCTGTAATGGGATCTGATGTCCTCTTCTGGTGTGTTTGAAGACAGCTACACTGTCATATACATTAAATAGGTAAATCTTTAAAAAATCATTTAAAAAAAAAAAGCTTTAAATAGCTGTTTTAAATTACAATGACGTGCTGACTTAACACAGTATACCACTAATCTACATTGTGAGTGCTAAGAGGGAGGTCCCCAAGCTGCACATGCACACACACCTTTAGTCCCAGCACTTGGAAGGGCAGAGACCGGCTGATCTCTGTGAGTTCGAGGTCAGCCTGGTCTACATAGCGAATTCCAGAGATGCTATCAACAAACAACAAAACCCACAAACATAAAACCAAACCATTCTCCCCAAGAGAGAACACACACACACACACACACACACACACACACACACACACACACACAAAGCTCTCTCACTGTCTTCCCTCACGGTACACGAGACACCTTTTGCTTTCCAGATCGTCTCTTTGTGGCTTGTTTCTGTTTGTTTCCTCTCTCCGAGTCACCGATTCGAGACTCTCCATGCCTTTGTAAGGGTGTTCAGGTTTCCTCTTTCCCCTAGTCTGACCTCCTTCTTTAAACTTAATGGAGTTTTTACTCAAAGATTGCTCTGGGCCTTTTGACTAAGATCAATTGGAATATAGACTCTACGAACCCAAACCAGGAACACCTGTGTTCAAAGTAGAGTTATTGACAGTAGCCAAAAGGCGAGAACGACCTACAAATATATGAGCAGGGCACTGAAGGCTTAATTGGGTGCTGGTGTGCTTGCTTACCATGGTTAAGGCCCAGGGTTTCCATTCCTTGAATTGAAATGGGGTGTAGGGGAAATGAAGAGAGAATAAAAATGCATCCTATAGCCAAGTACAGTACAGTAGCAGATGCCTGCATTCCTAGTACTTGGGAGATGGTGGCAGGTGGCTCAAGGTTAGCCTTGGCTACATATAGAGGCCGTAAGTCAGCCCAGGCTACAACAGATCTTGTATCAAATATTTTTTAAAAAAGCAGTATGCAAATATGGCATGAATGTGTGGAATATGATTCAGCCTTAAGAACAGTGGGAACTGCCATGACCAGGGCTCTGGGTTCAATCCCTATCACCACTAAACTGTGTGGTGGTTCATGCCTGTGATGCTGGCACCCAGGAAGTAGAGGCAGGAGGATCGGACGTTTAGTATTATTCTCTGTTACGTTGGAACTTGGAAATTAGTTTGGGCAAGAAATCCTATCTCAAAAGCAAGCCAGCCAGCAAACACAAACCAACGAGCAAAGGGAGACAACCAAACCAGACATGATTTGTTCCTATAGTCTAAGTACTCTAGACGCTGAGACCAGGAGACTTTTGGTTTGAGGCCTGCCTAGGTTATGCCCTGCCTAGCAAAACCTTGTCTCAACACACATACACATACACACGCACACACACACACACACACACACACACACACACTCACATACACACACACACACACCCGACTAGGTGTGGTGACACACTCCTTTAATCTGTGTGAGTTCAAGGCCTGCCTGGTCTACAGAGTGAATTCCAGACCAGCAAAAGCTTCGTGATAAGCACCTGTCTCAAAACATATTAAAATTACAGTAGACTGTTGATTGCCTAGGGCTGTGTGAAGAGGGAGTGAGTGTTAGTGTTTAATGGATATGATATTATAGTTTTGAAAGGCAAAGACTTTATAGATAATGTTGGTGGGTCAATAATATTAATGGGCTTTATGTTTATGTAACATGTTGTTTCAGAAGTAATGTAAGGTGTTTTTATCTGGCCTAGAACTTGCTATGTGTTTACCTCCCAAGCTAGAATTAATGGCAGCTGCTTCTTCTTCCTCTTCCTCTCCCTCCTCTTCCTCCTCCTCCTGTTTTTCCCCTCTTCCTCCTCTCCTCCTTCTCATCCTCCTTCGTTTTGAGACAGGAATTCATAATGTAGCCCAGTCTAGCCTTGAACTCATGTCAATATATTCATATCTTAACCTCCAAAACTCTGGGATCACAGGTCTGAGACACCAGGCCCAGTTTCTAGTTTCTTTTACAATAATGAAGTTTGTGGTCCAGGAGGGTAACACTGTCTGTCCTTTGTTTGGGCCGTTATAAGAGTGCGTCCCAAACTGTTCAAGGTGGTGTATCCCAGGATTCATAGGCTGCTTATAAGTCGGGTGCTCCTGAGCCACGTGTACAGTTATTTGGCCAAGCTGCGTAGTCTGTGAGAGTGTAGAATCCTGACACGCAGAGCCCAGGGATTTGTACTTGAGTGGGTTCCTCACAGGCATAGATTTTTTCAGCATCATTTTCGTCTGCTTTAGACCTGGGAACAATCCATTTCCATTAGTGTCAGGTGAATCTCCCAGTTCGCCCCATCTAGGGCTTGTCAATTGTCAGAGAGAAACGAAGGGCAAGGCTGCTAAAACAAAACAAAACAACAAAACAATAAAACAAAACAAAAACCAACCACACCCAAAAGCCCAGCCTCAAAAGAAACTGAAGGCTTGGCTCATCTTTCTACAAAATAGAAAGTAACTTAGCCCCTTTTAGAGTTGAATTAACTGTCTCAGGCCAATAGAACTAGTTAATAACTTTCCTTTTGCCTTAAAGTTCCTCCAATGAGCTTTGGTGGTGGTTGACGTTGGCTGTTGTCAAGACAGAGTTTCTTGTAGCTCAGCCTGACCTCAAACTTGTCATGCAGCCAAGAGTGATCTTGAATTCTGATTCGCCTGGTTCTACCCTCCAGGAGCTGGGATTTCAGGCACACACTGCTGTGCACAGTCTGTCTAGTGCTGCTGATCAAACCCAGGGCCCAGTGCATGCTGGGCAAGCCCTTTACCAACCCACCTACACTCCCAGCTTCCTTCTTTGTTTTTTTTTTTTTTTTGTTCTTTTTTTTTGAGCAGGGATCGAACCCAGGGCCTTGCTTCCTAGGCAAGTGCTCTACCACTGAGCTAAATCCCCAACCCCCCCCAGCTTCCTTCTTAAACTTTACAATTTTCCTCCTATTATTCTTTCTGCTTTTGCTGAAAGCCCAGAGACAGCGGAGAACAGGAACAATGCTATTGATCACAGTTTGTTGGTGGAAACCTGCATACTCTTATTTCAGACTATTCATTACTTGTTTGTTTGTTTATATTTGCTTTAGGACAGTATCTTCTGTAGACCAAGCTGACCTTGAACTCTCTGAAGAGCCAAGGATGCTTCTGAACTCCTGATTCTCTCGCCTCTACCTTCCCAGAGCTAAAATTACAGCTAAGCACCCCGCTCCTAGATCCCAGTGGTTTAGTGTTTTTTATTATTTATTGAGATACAATCTTACTGTGCAGACCAGAGCAGCCTGGAATTCTCGGAGATCCTCCTACTTCTACCTCTGGAGTGTTAAATTCAAGACGTGTGCAATCATACCTAGATTTATTTATTAACTTTCCTATTTTGCAGTCCTAGGGATTGAACTCTTCATGCGTACTAAGCAAGTACCATACCTACTCACCTATGTCTTTGCCTTCCCATCAATACTTTCTAATTATATTTATCTATTTATTTATGTGTGTACACTTGTCACAGCTTGCAGATGGAAGTCGGAGGTCACCTTATGATAGTGGTCTTCAACCTTCCTAATTCTGTGACCCTTGAGTTGTGGTGACCCCCCCACCCCTAACCATAAAACCACTTGGATGCTACTTTACAACTGTAATTTAGTTATTGTTATGAACTGTAATGTAAATTTCTGATATGCAAGATGTCTGATATACAAACCCCAAAGGGGCCGAGACCCACAGGTTGCGAGCTAGCGCCTTATGGAACTGTTGCCTCTTCCCATCGTTTGAGACCCAGGGATCAAACTCAGGTCATCAGGATTGGCAGTAAATGTCTTTACCCACCAAGACATCTCTCTCCCTGGCCCAAGGTATTTTCAATGGGTCATGCATGCCTCTTCACTGCCACTAATGTCACAACTTTTAGGGAAATAGCTGGTAAACTCAGCAAAGAAGAGGTTTGACTCATTTCTCTATTCTTCTTTGAATAGACGAGGAGTGCATTGGAGGGTAGCGGTTGATGGTTTGTTTCAGAACTTAGAAGGTGAGACCTCATTAGAAGCTGCCAGGAGATGAGCCCTCTAATCGGCGTTCATTTTCTCGAACAAGGACCGGGGTGTCTTACACCCGTCAGCCAGCCTTTTGTGTTGCCATCAGATGTTGGTTGCAGGTTTCCAATTTGCTACATAATTTCTCTTCTGGTGTGTAGCTTGGGAGAAAAGTGGCAACAGGAAACAAGGCTTAACTGACAGGTTTTGAAACGTGCAGGCTAAACATCTAGACAGGTTAGCAGTTGCGTTTTCAAAGCCTTAAGGAGGATTGCACTTGGATTGATTTCAGCAATGTTTATAATTGAACGGCTCTGAAATACAAAGAAAAGGTCTTCTTTTTCTTGTGAGATAGCTCCCTTCACCCCTCCAGCACAGAAGTATGGAGAAATAAGAAAAGTAAGGATTAGTAATTTTTCTTTAAAAAGCAATTTTGGAATTTTAGAAGAAATTCTCTCTCATTAGGTCGCCCCTCCCCCACTTTCCTTTTTTTTTTTTTTTTTTTTTTTTGAGACTGGGTCTCAGGTAGCTGATTCACCCACAACTCAGGATGACCTTGAATTATTGCCCCTTCTGCTGCTCATAGGCATGCGCCATCTGGCTTCCTTCCTTCCGTTCATTTTTCTTTTCTGGGGAGTCTGGGTGGTGGTTTTGAAATGGGGTTTCTCTGTGTAGCCCTGGCTGTCCTGAAACTTGCTCTTCAGACCAGGCTGGTCTCGAACTCACAAGATCTGCCTACCTCTGCCTCCTGAGTTCCTGAGGGAAGGCCATCATGGCTTCCCTGCTTTCAAACAGAACAGTAGTGATATTGACTATCAGGAAGAAAGAAAGAAAGAAAGAAAGAAAAAAAGAAAGAGAGAGAGAGAGAGAGAGAGAGAAAGGAAGGAAGGAAGGAAGGAAGAAAGAAAGAAAGAAAGGAAACAAGCCCCTAAGACGAGAAGACAGGCACCCTGAGCCTGACGTGGGTTAGTAGACAGTGCCGGTTTGAGGACTGTGTTTAGTCCAGGAGACCTTGGAGTGTGGTTTAGCCTGTATGGAACGATTATACCAAGCAACAGCCTGGTATCCCACAAGAACTCTCATCTCTCAAGATCCTTTCTAGAGAACATCATTTTCATACCGGTTACCTTCCCATCCCAGGATGGAGTCTTGCCTCCAGGTCTAAGAAAAGGGTCTCAGTAGAATCTACACGTAGACTTCCTGAAGCACTCCATGTTCCAGCATCAGGCTCATCTGCTCAGTTCTTACCTATATGCTACATACTCTGGGTACTCCACACACATCTGTATTCTGTTGGCTGCTAGTGCCTTGATACGCCCACCATTTTGACCAGATGTTAAATATTGTCTTACTTCCCACCCCCACCTCCACCTTTTTTTTTTTTTTTTTTCTTTTTTTTTTCAGAGCTGGGGACTGAACCTAGGACCTTGCGCTTGCTAGGCAAGCGCTCTACTGCTGAGCTAAATCCCCAACCCCCCCCCCTTTTTTTTTAAGACAGGGTTTCCTTAGCTGCCCTGGAATTTGCTCTGTAGATCATCCCCAGGCTGGTCTCAAACTCCTAGATCTGCCTGCCTCTGCTTCCCAGATCCTAGAATGGAGCGGTCTTGCCTCTAAAATCCTCCGTCTCAGTTTTCTGGATGTTTCTATCACAGGGGAGTGCCATTTCACCCGGCTAGTTGTTAATAAAGCTGTCACAGGGTTATGAAGGCAGAAAGCTACGTTTGCCTCATAGGTGCTCACTGGGACTAGACACATTCAACGTTGGCTCTTCCTCCATCTAACCCTGCTAGCTGGATGACCTGGCCACGTGACGTGGCAGCTATAAGGGTTAATTTGAGTGACTAGCACTCTGCACAGGAGCCTGGAGTTGGAAGGCAGCCTGGTCTACATAGCAAGATTTTTGTTTGCTTAAAAACAAAACAAAACAAAACAAAACACAAACAAACAAAACCAAATATCTAAGCAAAACACTCCTGAAGACATAGTCTGCATATGGATGGATTCGCGCCTAAAATTTCAGCAAGATGAAATTCTAGTAGGTAGGAAGATTGCTGACAGATTGATGATAGTCGGTGCTACATAGCAACACCTTGTCTCAAACAACAAACAAGAGCTGAGAAGCTGGTTCAGTGGCCGAAAGCACTTGCTGTTAAGCCCCTCCAACCTGAGTTTGCTGCTACAGGCTCGCACGCTGGAAGGAGCAAGCCGACCCCTGTAAATTGCCCTCTGCCCTCTGCCCCCTGCCCCCCCCCATTAACAAGATAACAAAACAACATACACACAAACAACAGAAGATACTTTCTTTTTCTCAAAGAAGGGTGACAAGATGACCAAACCCCAGGATGGCGGCAAGTTCCTGAAGTGTGGGTCTCAGTGAGACTCCAGATTATTGTACTGTTACCATTGTTCAATTACAAGATAACAATTCTCTGGGTCTCTGTTTGGGCGGTAGTTTGACCTGAGGAAGTATTCCTGCTTTCTCTGTGTATTCCTATGGGTTTCTGGAGAGATGGCTCATGGCAGTCTCCTGGGTTTTGTCCCTGTTTTACTTGCCCTGACCCAACCATTCCCAAACAGTCTAAGTAAGCCACAGTACAGTACAGGTAGGTCAGTCTTGCTTATGATCCTGGCACTTAGCAGGCTGCTGCGGGAGGCCTAACCCTAGCTTGGGGTCAGCCTGGGCTATGTAGTGAATTCTTCCTCACCTTGGGCTTCGGTGTGAGACCTTGTGTCAAAAACCAAACAACATCAAGAACTGGGTTCCAGGCCTGGCACCAAGGAAGCCTACTAAATGTCCCCTCACTTCCCCCATGAAGGTCTGGCCAATATGCATTCATATTCCAGCGTGTCCAGTGTGTACCCACTGACAGCGATCTCCTGTAACTCATGAGAGAATCCACAGTTACCAGGCATCTGCTTCCAATTCAGGATAAGGGGGTTTGGCAGGGGGTCTTGTGAACGGGGAAAATACCTAATGCGTGGTTTGAGTTAATGGTCATTCTCTGCCCACGAGTCCTTTGGGTCCTCCGTGCTGGCCATTTGGCTGTGTTCAGATTCCATCCACACCCATCGCCAAATCTTCTCTGAGTCATGTACAGGAAGCTGACTTACAGTCTTTCCCAGTCCCCCCTTGCCAAATGGCTGCCGGGTGGGAACCACCATGACAGGCCATGTGCCTTCACATGCCCAAGATGTTGCCGATACCAGAGAGGAAGAGAGGAGATATTCTCTGGCTTCTGTCTTTCTCTAGCATGTTCCCCAAGTCTCTTCCCAGTGCTCTCCATGCCTGAGCAGAGCTGGTAGGGAGGCCTGAGGGACGACGTTTCCAAAGGATGGCTCCTCTGTGGTATAGAACAGAGCAGACTCTAGGCTGTTCTCCATCTCCTCTTCCTGTCCTGTCTGTGAAGAAGCCACAGTTACCAGGCATCTGCTTCCCTTGACTTTGTGGGGGAGGGTTTTGGGGGACACAAAGCCACTCTTGACCTTCTCTGTCAACAACATATTCAAGTCCTGGGATTACAGGTTTTTGCCGCCAAGCCCAGCTTCAAAATGCAATTGAAAGTGCAGGTGGATGCGGTGGTGCACGTTTTTAGCTTGAATGGTTTTGTTTTCAAGTATTCCGCTTACCCTGTGAATAATGGCCGTTTATTCTACTCTCTTAAGACTTCCAGCAGAGTGGCCAACAGAAACATTGCGCGTGAATTTGTGACGGAATCAGAGTCATCAATGGCTTGCCTAATAAACATAGATTAAAAGGATATCCAATATCTGCCTTAAATCCACAAAGGCACATAAATTTGAAACAGGAGATCAAGACTTTAATGAAGGCAGCAGGAGACGGCTTTAACGACAATTCCCGGATGCATCTTGATGATGGAAATCAGCCTTAACTGTGCATTTAATTTCTTTTGTGGGTTCAAAGCAGATCCCTAAAGTTTTATTCAAGGAAGGTTAATCACGACAGACTTCGTAACCTATAAAGCTTCTTGTACGGGGGAAGTGTTGGTAAGAGATGTTTGTGTGAATAATAATGCTTTATCTCCTCACAGCAAGGTGTGGAAAGGAAGAAGGAAACATGGGCGGATGGCTCAGCAGGTAAAGGTGCTTTGATACTTGGGGCCACCCACAAGGTTGTGCAAGAAGAGAAGTATTCCCTCAAGTTGTCCTCTGACATCTACGTGTGCCTTGGCAGGCCCACATGCACACCGGAACACATCTACACACGAGGTAAAGAAATATTTAAAAAAAAAAAAATTAAAGCTGATCGTGGTGGTGGATGCCTTTAGTTCTAACACTCAGGAGACAGAGTCGGGTTTCTATAGATTTGAGGCAAACCTTGTCTATATGGAAAATTCCAGAACTTCCAGTGCTACATAGGGACCCTTTGTCAAAAAGAATGAAAGCAGGAAGGAAGGAAGAAAGGAAGAAAGGAAGGAAAGAAGGAAGGAAAGATGGAAGGAAGGAAAACAAAACAAAACCCAACCAATCAACCAACCCCAAGACCCCCCATAATAATCAGAAGACAAAAAAAACTTTTTTTTTTTTTTTTTTAGAGAAAGAAATAGGTGGCCTGGAGATGGCTCAGCGGTTAAGAGCACTGATGCTCTTCCAGAGGTCCCAACTTCAACTCCCAGCACCAACATGGCGCCATCACAACTGTCTGTAACTCCAAGATCTGACACCCTCACAGACACGCATGAAGGCAAAACACCAATGCACCTTAAATAAAAACAAATTTTTTTAAAAGAAATTGCCAGAATTCTTTGTTTATAGACAACCTTGAAGAAATAAAGGTGGCATTTATAAGCATATAGAATTTGTTTGCAAAAAAATGACTTTCCTAGGAGGCTGGGGAGATGGCTCAGTGGGTAAAGTGCTTCTGAGTAAGCTTGAGGACCTGAGTGTGGGACCGTGAAAGGCACCCTGGTTCCTGGTTGACGAAAGGCTTGAAACCCCGGTGACCCTGAAAGTGATGGTCGGCATTTCACCTGACTCCTTGGTGACCAGCCCCTGTCATTAGCTGTAGCCCTCCATAGATTTGTGACCATCAGTCATGTAAGGGCAATGCCCCAAGCCCTTCCACAGGGAGAGGACATAGTCATGTAGGCTCAAGACACTCTCCATTATAACAAGGTACTTAAAGGCCTAGAGGTTTAGCCAATGAACTTTCCTCCCAGACACTCTTCCCTGCAAAAGGTATTTAATCTCATGCCCCACGCTGAGAAGTGGGGAACAGTTTTACTCATTCACTTTCCTCCATGATAATAAATACCTTGAAACTATGGACTGTCTCTTTTCATTGGGATCTGCCCTTGGGAGCCACAGAGAAGGCCTTCGTGAAGGCCTCCCTGCCCTCTCAGCAGTGACCAAAATCAAGCCAAATTCAGCCACAGCCGCCAAGCCAAAGGACAGCCTCTCCCCCCTCTCCCCCTCCCTCCCTCCCACCGTGGGACCAGCTGGAGCTTCCCCATCTTTCCCCCTCAGCCCTGGGCTGGATCCAGCCCTGAGGGTTCCCACTCAGCTCTTCCAAGGCTTCCAGGATGCCTAAGAGCCTGAGAACCAGTTTGAATCTCCAGCAACCAGGAAAATGTCGGGTGTCGTGGTATATGATTTTAATCCTCAAGATTAAAATCGGAGGCATTCGGAGGCATTCTTATCTCTGATTTTAAGGAGTGTATGATCTTCAGAAAGAATTCCAGGGCTACATTGTGAGACACTGCCCCCTTCCCCCCCAAAAAAGCTGGGTACCTGGGAGTAATACCAGGACTGAGAAGTAGTTGATAGTCCTGGAGATGGATCAAGGGTTAAGAGCAAGTCCTGCTCTTGCAGAAGAACCAAGTTCAGTCCTCAACTCCCAAGCTGGGCAGTTCTCAGCTGTACATTCAGCACCAGGGGATTTCACGCAGCCTTTTAGCATTCTCAGGCAACTGAGCTCACATAGAAATACACATAATTAAAAATTAAATAAACCTTAAAAAAAATAACAATAAACCTGGCACGTGCCTTTAATCCCAGATGTTTTTGGTTGTTTATGGAAAGATGAGAGAGAGGAAGGAATCTGGTGTTGTGTGGACTTCTGTACCCCTAAATGCATAGGCATGCTCACCCTCAAACAACGATTCTCTCCAGAGGAACAACACACACACACACACACACACACACACACACTCTCTCTCTCTCTCTCTCTCTCTCTCTCACACACACACACACACACACAGACACAGACACACACACACACACACACACACACACACACACACACACACAAATACACACCTTTATAAACACAACACACACACAAGACACAGGGACACACAGGCATGGTGGTTCAAACACACACATCCCAACACACACACAAGGGAGAGGAGGAAGGATTACACACTCATTTGAGACCAGTTTGGGGGGTGGACACACACACAACACACACACACACACACACACACTCCAGGAATGGACCTGACACACACACACACACAGGTTCACACACACACACCCACACACACACACCCCTTTAATGACACACACACAGGCACACACACACACAGACACACAAAACAACACACACAGTTTTATTGTTTCAGTGCATTGGGGTCAGGCATGGTGGTTCAAACTGACCCCAACACAGGGGAGAGGAGGAAGGATTAGTTTTGAGACCAGTTTGGGGGTGGAGTTGGGGAGGGAAGGTGCCATGTCCTGCATGGCTCCAGGAATGGACCTGACTGGGGCACCTTGTGAGGTTCGAGTCAGACCCCTACTGGGACCCCTTTAATGAGACTCACAGAGGCCGCGACCGATGCAAAAACAACAGGAGTTTTATTGTTTCAGTGCATTGGGGTCAGAGATGACCCTCAGCAGGCTCTAACAGGGAGTTTTGCACCTTTGTTAAGGGCAGATTTCAAACAGTAAGATAGTTGGCTTGCAGTTGTTCCAGGAAACTAAGCTAGCTCTACTCCGGGAAGGGGGCGTGGGTCTTTGTGCTCGGAGGTTTGTGGTAGAATTTTCCCACTGGCCTTAGATTGACCCCAACTCTGACTCTTTCACCTGAGGGAATGATGAATGGACAAACGTACAGACACACAGAAAAGCTAGGAGCAGGTAGACTGGGTTCTCTGGCGGAGTCACAGCATCCCAGATGCTCAGCATGCTTATCATATTCAACTGAGCATGGAGTCAGGATTATGGCATACAACTAACTGACAAGCAGCCGAGCTCGTTAAGAGCAGATAAAGAAGAAGGAAGGTTTCTAGCATAACAGCTGGACAAGGAGAACCAGCTATGATGGCTCACAATTTTAATTCTAGCTCCTGGGAGAAAGAAAGAGGCTAAGGGATTAGCATGAGTTCTAGGAGAGTCCAGGACAGCCAGGACTACATAGAAAGACTCTGGGTTTTGTTTGTTTGTTTGAACAAAGAGGCAAGTGGAAGTGGAAGCACCTGGACCAGAAGCCAGTGTGGCCATTGCTCTGAGCCATGCCTGTGGAAGGCTTTGCCACTCCCACGAGCGAGGGCGTTGGGGTCACTGAAATGGCTGTGGCCATATCAAAGTGATTGTCAATACATTCACTCAGGAGGTCACTTGCTCAATAGGTATAGAAAGGAAATGAAAGGGGGAGGGGATGTTTGCGAAAGCGGGAAAGGAATAACACACTCAAATGTATATAAGAAATATTCAAGTTAATAAAAAAAAAAAAAAAGAAAGGAAATGAAAGAAAAAGCCATAGAGACGCTTGGTGATCAAAGTAGCAGAGTATTGCTTTCCAAACAATTTTTTTAACAGTTGGAAATTGAACCCAGGATGTCAACCATACTTTATCAGCAAGTAAAGTCTTGGATTCCAGAACCTCATTTTTAGAGCATCTATCTATCTCTCTATCTCTCTATCTCTATCTCTCTATCCATCGCTCCTTTTCTTTTAAACAGGTTCTCACTATGTAGTAGACTGGGCTGGCCTAGAACTCATGAAGATCTGCCTGCCTCCTCCTCCTTGGTTCTAGGACTAAAGGACTGTGCCACTACAGCTTGGCTTGAAGATGAACAATTATTATTGTTTTGTTTGTTTGTTTGTTTGTTTCTGGGACAGCATTTCTCTATGTATCCTTGACTGTCCTGGATCTTACTCAGTAGACCAGGTTGGCCTCGAACTCAGAGATCTGCCTGCCTCTACCTCCCAAGTACTGGAATTAAAGCCATGTACCACAACACCCAGCTAAAGAAGAATTCTTATTCAGGGGATGAAGGCTGCAGCCACTGGAGCTGTGCAATGCATGCTTTGCCCAGTCAGATGTTCTTTTCCTTGAGAGTCTGCCAAGCTTGCTTTCCCATTCTATGGATTTGTAGCTATGACGGAAATGAATGCTGACTGCCCAACCGTAGTGGATATGGCCAAGAAACTATATCCCAGTCACACTGAGCATGTGCGTTTTGCCTGAGAATCACACACTTTGCCACAGATGCTTGCACTTTGACACGCTTGCACGGTCACGGTGGGAAGCATTACAGGCTGCTCCCAAAGGTTTGCTCGGTGTGCAATGTCTGCCTCAAGCAGTGGTCAGACTGAAAGGAGTTTCACTGCCTGGTGGGGCATTTCTTCTTTCCTTGAGGAACAGACGAGGTGAACGCAATACCTTCCCCTTTAAAGCAACAATAAACTTCATAATCCTAACCTCAAAATCGACTCCGAAATTTACACAGAGAACCCAGAGGCCTTGAGCTGCTTGTTTGATCCTGGTCACACGCCAAAAAGGCAGAGAGGGTTCAAAGGAGAGCCAAGGGCCACTCCACACTTTAATCCTGCGTGTCTTGCTTTTCTTTCAGCTCCTTCTTTCCACCCTTTGGTAAATATCCATTTCAATAACCCCAGGCACCATACATTCTAGAACCAGGAAGAAGGTGTCTCTCCTCATTGATACTGACAAGCCCTTTGGTCAGAAAATGTCCCCCAGCAGATGTTAAGGAGAACAATCATAAAGCAGAAAGAGCTGTTTTATGTCTCCCTCTCTAAATTCAACTGGATACGGTTTATTCTATTATTCTATTCTTCTTCTCAGCGCCTTCCCAATTCACAGACTCTTGAGGATTTAGGATACAAGAAAAGTCCTTACAGCTCTAAAATAAGTTGCTGACTGTTCTAACAAAAGCCACAGATCCTCCAGAAAGGAAATAGAGGAAGAATGTAAGAGACACTTAGGAAGCAATAGCCACAATAAAACCAGGTGCTTACAAAATAGCTCAGCCTGTAGAGGGTTTTTTCCTACCATTCTTGAAGCCTTGAGTTCAATCCCCAGCACCATATAAAACTAGGAGTGGTGGCCCCTGCCTGCAATTTTAGCAGTCTGGAGGTAGAAGCAGAAAGATCAGAGTTCAAAGTCATTCCCTCTTAAATAGCAAGTGTAAGGCCTTCCTGGAATGTATGAGGCCCTGTGTCAAAGCAAACACAGGGCTGAGGAGGTGACTCTAAGTAAAACATTTGCCACCAAACCTGATGACCTACCTGAGTTTGATCCCTGGGACTCACTTGGCAGAAAGGAGAGAACCGACCCCTGAAAGTTGTAGTCTGATTGGAAAAAAAAAAAACAATTATTTAATTAGTTATGTCCTTACCTTCCATCTTGTTAAGGTAAGGTCTCTCTTGTTCCTCGTGCTATGGCTTCAAGGCTATTGGCCTGTCAGCTTTCTGATGGTCTCCTGTCTCTGAATGCCAGGATCCATGCACCATTGTCATTACTGGTTGTTTTATCTGGTTTCCCAGAATTGGACTTGGTGGACATCTCCTGGCATGCTCCCTGGTCCTTAGTAATTCCTCCTCCTCCTCCCCCCACTCCTCTCGTCCTCTTCCTCTTCCTTCTCCTGACTACAGACCTGAGGAATGCAACTTACAGAAAGAAGGATTTATTTCAGCTCACTGAGGGGATGTAGTCTACCATGACACAAAATGTCAGCAGGGAAGGAGAGCTAACAGCAATGGGATGTGAGATGGCTAGTTATATTGTGTTCACAGGAAAGAGGGAGAAGGAAAGGGGAGGGGGAAGAGAGAAAGAGAGAGGAGAGAGGAAGAGTCAGAGAGACATAGGCAGAGACAGAGAGATGGAGAGAAAGAGGCATAGAAATGAAAAAGAGTCAAAGACAGAGAGAGACAGAGACAGAAAGAGGCAGAGAGGGAGACAGACAGAGTAAGACACACACACACACACACACACACACACACAGAGAGAGAGAGAGAGAGAGAGAGAGAGAGAGAGAGAGAGAGAGAGAACCTATTGGCTTCCTGCTTCTTTCTTATTCAGCCTGAAACACTAACTAGCTTATGGGATAATGACACATTCAAGGTGAGTCTTCTCTCCTCAGTTAAACATCTCTGGAAAGACACTTAGATATGTCTGAGGTGTTTTCTAGATGATTCTTCTAAGTATCACCAAGCTGACAATAAGGACAATGTACTTTCTTTCAAAGTTTATAATCGTGTGTGTGTGTGTGTGTGTGTGTGTGTGTGTGGTGTGTGTGTTTGTACCTACTCGTGTGTATGCAGGAGGGCATGCTCACAACCATCTCGTGGAGATCAGAGGACATCCCGAAGGAGCTAGTTCTCTCCTTCTGCTACGTGGGTCCCAGGGGTAGAATTCAGTTCCTCATTCTTGCTTGCGAACCTTTAACTGACGAACCATAGAGGTATGAGGAGAAAGCTAAGGGACCGTTTGAACAAGGAAGAGGATCGGGAGCAACGAGAAGAGAGAGCATAGAATCCAGGTGTGGTGGATCACCACGCAGGGGCTAAGGCCAGAGGATCCATCCCTGTGAGTTCAGGGTCGGGGTAAGCTGCACAGCGGGCTCAGGTCAACCTGGGCTGCAGCGCGAAGCTTGTTTCTAAACAAAACCATGAGAAAGCAAAGCACAAATGAGAAGCTGAGGAGCGAGCAGACGGAAAAGGAGCCCGTGCTGCTGACCCAGCCAGGAGCCTGCAGGAGACCTGATTCCAAGGACCAAGTGACACTCAAAACAGCGGCAGGTGACAGCGCAGACATGCTGGAGAACAGAAGGGCACTTGGGGCAGAGAGCCAAAGCCACATAGGGTTGACTTTTTTTTTTTTTTTTTTTAAGGATTAGGGATGAATCACCTTCACAAGCGTTAGTGCACACGCCATATGTTAGGTATCAGTGAAGCAGGAAGCAGGCAGCAAGTGGCCAAACGGGTCCTTCAGCCTCTGCCCTGCTGCTGGGCTGTGGGAGAGCGCTTGGATTTAGATTCCCTCGGAGAAGATCTCATGCTCGTGGCTGTCCCTGGTGGCATGGTCCTCACCCACTCCTTCCTTTGGAGTGAGACGAAACCCCATATAAACCTCATGTAAACTCAAACCCTGTAAACCCTGCGGACCGTGCTGAGGTTAGCAGAGAGGGGGAAGTTAGCCGCACCCACTAATAACAGATTCCGCCATGAAAGCTCTGTACACACTCTAATTAATTACAGGGGAAAAAAAGGGATCGGGATACTTTTTTTTTTTTTTAGGTCACAGACTCCTTTGAAAACCTAATGGAAGTAATGGGCTCTCTACCCAGGAAGAAAACATGTGTATACATACACGTCAGATTTTATTGATGTCTGGAGGATCATGAAAATCTTGAGATCAAGGCCAAGAGGGTCCACAGACACCTAGGTGAGAAACCCCGACGGACACACTGTGACATCTATAACCCTGTTTATTCAGACAGACTCTTTCAGAGAGATATCTGCTGCCAGCATCAGACAGAGAGCTCTGACCAAGGTACAGAGGAGAACGGGGTGGGCCTCACATAAGCTAGGAAGCAGCAGACAGCACAACTTAGACTTGGAAGGTCAGTTTCCATCTGTTTGTTCCCCTGGGAATTCGAAATCTGTTATTAGATAGATAGCCTATTGATTGGTGGTATTAAGGTGCGAACTCGGGGCCCTAGGCTTGTCAAGCACACAATCTTTCTCTAATAAACTCTATGCTGACCATATATATCATTTATCTTTTTTTTAAAGTTTATTTATTTGTTAGTTTTGTTTTGTTTATCTATTTTTATTTTTTAAATTTTATTTTTCTCGGATATTTTATGTATTTACATTTCAAATGTTATCCCCTTGCCCCCTTTCCCATACTCCCTCCCCCTGCTTCTATGAGGATGCTCCTACTTCCACCCACCCACTCCAACCTCAACGCCTTGGCATTACTCTACATTGGGACCAAACTGCAGTTTCATACAGAAGAATTCCATTGCCTTAAAATACCCAGTCTTCACCTATTCATCCGCCTTTCTCATAACCTCTGATGTTTTGATATTTATAATATTCCCATTGTAGCATTCTATACTATCAAAAACCCCCAAACGTATCCCTCAGCAGTCAGTCCTCACCTCCTTCTCCACCATGTTTAACATAAGCTCTCTCTGTCATTTGATGCTTCACCAGCCATGTCATGGGTTTTCTCTCTCTGCCTGCCAGCCTGCCATCTTTACCACGGAAGCTGGGCGCTCGTACCCAGCTTTATGTGGATTTGGGGAATTCAAACTCAAGTCCTTATGTTCAAACTCTGTCCACTGAGCTATCTTCTTAGTTTCCACCTCCTCTTTTTTTGGAGACAAGAGTCCCATGTAACCCCTTCATGGCCTCAAACTCATTATATAACCCAGGCTGTCCTTGAACTCTTGATCCTTCTGCCTCTGCCTCTCAATCCCTGGGATTATAGGTATGTATCACCTGACTTGAATCCACAATTTCTAAGATTATTCAGAAAATCAGAATGGATTTAATTAATCCTCACAATGGTTCTGAAAATGAGTACCTTTTTGTTTTTTGTCTTTTAAATTTTATTTATTGTATGTATAGGAGTACACTGTCGCTGTCTTCAGACACAGCAGAAAAGGGTATCAGATCCCATTATAGATGGTTGTGAGCCACAATGTGGTTGCTGGGAATTGAACTCAGGACCTCTGGAAGAGCAGTCAGTGCTCTTAACCGCTGAGCTATCTCTCCAGCCCTCGGTTTTGTTTTTCAAGACAGGGTTTCTCTATATCCCTTGACTGTCCCAGAACTCACTCCATAGACCAGGCTGGCCTTGAACTCACAGAGATCCACCTGACTCTGCTTCCCAAGTCTTGGGATTAAAGGCACATGCCACTACTGCCTGGCAAGAGTGTTGTTTTTTAGGGCCCTGTGCATGCTAGGCAAGTACTCTACCAATGAACTATATTCCTAACCCTCAAAACCAGTCAGTGTTGTTTGTCTCTTGGTGCTGAATGCAAGTGCCCGCATTGTGAGCTATCATGGGAATGCTAGAAATTGAACTTAGGTCCTCTAGAAGGCCAGCCAGTGCTCCTAACCAATGATTCATCTCTCCAGCTCAACAGTGCTATGTGCTGCTGGCATGTGTTCAGGTCAGATGACAACTTGTACAGTCAGTTCTGTCTTTCCATTTGTACTTGGGTCAAAGGGACTAAACTCAGGGTACCATTCCTGCACCCAGCAAGTACCTTTAGATGCTGAGTCCTCTCTCCAGCCCCGCCCCATTACATATCCTCTTGCTTCTGTTCATCCGGAGAGCTGTGACTAGTGCCACAGGTGTGACCTAGGTGAGGACGAGCGATCCAGAGGGTAGTTTTCAAGCAAGCATCATTTTCTTCGTATAAAGGCCACTGCTGACTTAGTAGGTCCGGCGGAGAGCAGTTCGCAGTTCCTCATGTCTCAAGTTGCTGGATGATATGGATTCTTACCATTTGTGAATTACACTGGGGAGAGTAAGGCATCCAAAGGTTACTGAACCGTCAATAGGATGGGGTGGCTTCGAAGCTCATCCATGCCATTTCCAGAGAAGCTGGGCACAGCAGCAGTATCTGCAGGGATGTATCTGAGAGCTCTGTTTTTACCTTGGCAAATTCTTTCCTCTTATCGATAGACAGGATTTCCTAAGACAGTTATTAATTAATATCGTCGCTCATTCCAACTGCCTTGAAATTCCCTAGCTAAGGGGTCATTACCGGATGCTGCAAATAAGCTGGTGTTGGGGAGGTTGGGGGAAGCTAAGAGGAATGACCAAAACCAACACCCTGTGGTGTCAAGATACAAAGCAGATGGCCCTTGTCCTAGCACTCCTGACTTAGTGCCTCAGAACCTGCTGGGACAATTGTTCCTGCCCTTTATTCACTCAATTGTTCAACTCCGTGCCTAGCTCTGTTAGCTGAGAGGCCTCAGAGGGGGCTGATGCAGGGATGCTAAGGGGGTGGGGGAGGTTGGGTAGAGAGGGACCATTTTAACCCGAACTTGAACTCTGATTTGGAAAGCAGCTTTTAAAAACCTAGTTAACTCTGAGATAGAGCAAAAGAAAATTTAATTATCCACAGGATTTGAAGAGCTGTAGCAAAAGAAGTTGAGTATAGGGACTGATGACGTGTCCCTGACAGGCGGATAGATGACATACATGGCTGTGTGTAAACCATAGTCCCTGTGTGTACTTTTGCAGAAGTGTTTCAGCCAATGGGAGAGGTCGTGCAGATAAGGTTTAACGTGACCAAGACCCAGCCCCCCCACGCCATTTCAGAAGAATCACAAAACTCTAGTTCGAGCCACATTTGGCCCAACTTACTGTATTGGAAGTATTCACAGAGAGATAGATAAGATTTTAAAAGTACTGTTCTTATTTGGTTTTCCATCCAACTAGAAGGGGAAGAACCTTCAGGTTTGCCAGAGATGAGATTGCTAATGGAGGGTAAGAGAGATTAAAAAAAAAATCATTGTGATTCAAATCCCTGTCCTATCACTCAGACAAGAAAGATAGGACATTGGTGCAATAAAGATGGATTCTTGGCCTCTTGGAGGGGCCTCTCCTCTCTCTCCTTTATTAAATAGAATTTGGGGCTAGGCTCTTTTCAGATGGGATCCCTCCCTCCTGATCTTTTATTAATTTTGTAGTCAGTGGCCACTGCCAAGACTTTATAGTCAGTGCATTGAGACTTGGAGGAGAGTAGCGCGCCTAGCCTGTCAGAGTCTGGAAACTGCGGTCTCATTTGAATCTGGGGATTTGGGGGTTTTCTATGCATCTTTATCATCTGCCTGCTGACTGAGTGGACCGTTCATGCCAAGGACACTTCAGTGTCACTCGAAAGATAGGATTCCAAACCAATGGCTTTCGGTGAGGGTAATGATCCAGTCTGAGTGGATCCAATAAAGTCATCTGTCTTAGGAATCAAGGGAAGTATTGGTGAGTTCCGAGAAGGGTGTGTCCCAGGGCTGAGACTGAGACAGGAGGATTCCTGATCTACTTCAGCCTCAGCTACACCAACAGACCCAGTTTTAACACGTCACGAAACAAGGAAACAAGCAAAAAGGGCAGAAAGAAAAAGCAAAAACAAGGACAGATTTTTTTCTTTGTAAATGAAGAATGAATTGAGGCCTGGACACATAGTGTGCAATGCAATATTTTTTACTCTCATTTTTTTTGAGTTAGGTCCCTGTCCTAGTTAGCTTTTTACTGCAGTGATAAACACCATGACCAAAAGTAACTTGGGGGGAGAGATGGCTCAGTGGTTAAGAGTACTGACTGCTTTCCAGAGGTACTGAGTTCCAATTCCCAAGTTACATGGTGGCTCATCTGAATGGAAATACCTTGTTCTGGGTGTCTGAGGAAGGTACTGGAGGAAAGGGTTTGTGTCAGGAGGAAGGAATTGAAGCAGGAAGGTTGGAACCAGGAGGCAGGAATTGAAACAGAGGCCAAATAGGAAGGCCTTGTAGGAAGGCCATATAGGAATGTTGTTTATCCCCGTGGCTTGTTCAGCCTGCTTTATTTAAAAAAAAAAAAACAAACAAAAATCTTTTTAAAAGTTATGTGTGTGTGAGTGTGTGTGTGTGTGTGTGTGTGTGCCTCCATATGTGTGTCTATACACACACACACAAATAGATACATGTACACTGCATGCATGTCGAGTGCCTGCAGAGGCCAGAGAGCATTGGAACCTGAGGGCTTATTCATGAGTATTATTCTCAATCACTCATCACTTCAAACTCCAGCCTTCTTTATCATTCAACTTAGGACCTAGGACCATAAACCCAGGGTGGTACCGCCCACAGAGGACTGGACCCTTCCAGATTTATCATTCATCAATTAAATGCACTATAGCTTTGCCTACATGCCAACCTGATGGGGGCATTTTCCCATTTGAGAGTTCCTCTTCCTAGATGAGTCTAGGTTCTACCCAGTTGACAAAACCAAACCAAACCAACCCAACAAAAAGCACCCACCCAGTGCACTTCGGCATAGCCCGTCCGGCCTGGAAATCATTTCATAGTCAAGGATGGACTTGAACCTCCGATGCTTCTGCTCTGGCTCCCAGGTGCTGGGGCTACAGCTGTACACAACATCGTGTCCCATTTCATGCCACTGGTCCTAGGCATGGAACCCAGGTCTACCTGCAGGCCAGGCAAGCACTCATCAACTGAGTTACACCCTGGTCTTTCAGAACGGTCTACTCTTCCTTTCATGGTTTGTTGTTGTTGTTTCTTTTTCCTAGTTTTAGATTTTAGAAATGGAGGGATGTTCAGGTAGTCTGTTTTTTAGTTTTATTTTTTTACAAGTATGGAGCTTTCACTGTTGATATGTCTGTGAGTCTCGTGCACGCGTGGTACCTGAGGAGGCCGGAAGAGGGAATAGGATCTCTGGGAACTGGAGTTACAGATGGTGGTGGATTGCCATGTGGGTGTGCTGGAGGCTGGATCCGGATCCTCTGAAGATCAGCCAGTGCTCTTAATTGTTGAACCACCTCTCCAACTCTTGTACTTTTTTTGTTGTTGTTGTTGTTATATACTTTTATTTTTAGCAATGGCTAAGGACTGTTATGGAGTGGGAGAAGCCAAGGGTTATATAGAAACAGCTACAAGTCAACTGCAGAGCAAACAGCCTCGAGTTTAACTTTCAGGTTAACCACTGAGTAGAAACAGACAAGTTAGCTCTTCGAGAAGCAATTTCCTGGGCTACAGCGTGACCAAGTGGGTGCAAGGGCATGGGCCTACAATCCTAGCTTCTCAGGAGACAGAAGCATGAGGGTAGACCACTTGAACCCAGGAGGCCAGTCTGGGCAACGTGATGAGAACCTGATGAGATCCGGTCTCAAAACAAGATGACAACAACAACAACAACAATAACAACAACACAACAACAAAGAAGACAAATACAACCTTTATGAGGGATACCTGAAATGCTGTCTAAGTGAAAAGCCAAGCATGGTATCTAACATATAACTGACTGGGAGAGCCTGGTGTTGTGGTGAAATATTATTTATCTAGGATTTCGGCCTTGACAAGAAAAGCCTATAAGAAAATTACTAAGGGGTTATAGAAGATTTTTAGGATGTGATCATCCACTCAAAACATAAAGCTCTTTAATAACTGAAGAACTGTCTGTTGCGGTCTTTGGGTTGAGGTGATGGAGGCCCTATCTGTGCGATGCACTGATGTCATGGAGATTCTATGGGTACCACACAAAGAGTCTGGTTCTGGATGACTAATTTATTTTGATGGGCAACATCTGTGTTAAAGCTCTAAATTACTAGTGGGCAAGCATGTGTCACAAGAAATGAGCTTGAATTTGCTCTACAACACATGGATGTGGGAATCTCCTTTATTTAATTTCTCTAAATCAAATTGGATTTGACTTCTTGGAAGCCATCTCCTAGGGTGGGTAATTTGGCCAATAACAGTTACTGGGCTAGAGGCACGGCTCTGTAGTAGAAAACTTGACTATCGTGTGCCAGGCATGCTCTCCCCCTACCTCTCTCTCTCTCTCTCTCTCTGACACACATACACACACACCATAACACACATACATACACACACACACACACACACACACACACACCCCACACACACACACACACACACACACACACACACACACACACACACACACACACACAGTTGCCTGTGGTGGGCCTTTCCTAGCTCAAGTTTGATCTTCAGGTGTTTGTTAGAAATACAGTGCCAGATAAAGTCGGGTATGGTGGTACACTGCCGCCATCTGAGCACCTGAGAAGTTAAGGTAGAGATAGAAAGGTGAGAAATTTAAGGTTACAGTTAACTCTGTTTGGCTACACAGAGAGTTCAAGACCAGCCTGGTTAAATGAAACTCCCACATATGCATATGCATATATATATATATATCATTATATATATTTATAACATATATAAAAGGCCGGCCTGGCCTAAGTCAGTGAGATCCTATGTCAAACAAACAAGTGCTGGCAGTGTAGCTCAGTGGTCCTGTCTGTATCCTCACCCCATGAAATCACCCCGCAGTACGTGGGCTGCTGGAACTTTCTCCTGCTCTGGGCATGGCTTTCTCTCCTCAGCCGGAAGCGAATGGGTCCTCGTCAGGACGCACTAACTCAGGATTTCACAAACATCTGGTTGCACATATGTCTCAGCTCAGAACAAACAACTACGAATTTCCAGAATATTTCAGTTATTTATTGGGAAGTGACGACCAAAGCTTTACTATTAGGGCTGCTTGAGAAAACTCCAAGCCCCAAACTCCCTCATCTCACTTGTTTTGGGTAGGTCACTGCTGCTGGAGGGAAATAATTTGATAGGAACCCCTTGTCTGTCCTGATTGTACTGGAAAGACGATGCTATCTCTGAGGCGTTTAGCTCAGTGAGCTAGTGAGGATCTGTTTGCTGTCCAGAAGTCACTCTTTCCTCTTCTTTTATTTCTTTCCTTTTTTTTCTTTTTTTTCTTTTTGTGAGACAGGGTTTCTCTGTACAGCCCTGGCTGTCCTGGAACTCACTTTGTAGACCAGGCTCTTGAACTCACAGAAATCTGTCTACCTCTGCCTCCCTAACGCTGGGATTAAAGCCGTGCCATCACTGCCTGGCTGAGTTTATTTTTAACTAATTAATTAGTTTAATTAACTAATTTTGGAGACAGAACTTATGCAGTTCTGACGGTCCAGGAACTTGCTAGGTAAACCTACTTCTGCCTCCCGAAACCTGTGGTTAAAGGCATACGACACCATATCTGGCTGTTATTTTTTATTTATTTTTTTCTTTTCTTTTCTATTTTTCGGAGCTGGGGACCGAACCCAGGGTCTTGCGCTTGCTAGGCAAGCGCTCTACCACTGAGCTAAATCCCCAACCCCTGTTATTTTTTTTTTTAATTTAAAGTTTAACTAATTAAATTTGAGACCAGATCTCACACACAGGGTTGCTTCAAATTCATTACAGGCTGAGAGTGGTCTTGAACTTGATCTTCCTGCCCTGGGTCCCTCAAGTGCTGGGATTATGGGTGTGAAGCACCTGGTGTTTTCTGTTGTTGTTTTTCTGGTGAGTGAACTCTGAGTTTGATGCACGCTAAGCAGACATTCTGACCACTGAGCTGACTCTCGGTCCTGTTTTTGTGTTTTGTAAATTAAGGTTTTAGTTGGCACACAGGGAAGTAGGTTCGGGAGAGGTGTTCTGAGACACATGTATCGTCTCACTGTGTTCGTACTCATGCCTTGAACTGTGTGCCATTGTATTTCTTCATTTACTTTGCTTTATCAAAAATGCTTGTTTATTTATTTAATTAGCATGTATTGGAGTGTGTGAGCCTTCGGAGATCAGCGGACAATTCTCAAGATGCCGGTTCCCCATTACTACATTGTGGAATCAGATCTGTGTGCGCACAAGTATGTCTACTCACTGAGCCATTTTGCAAGCCCATTCCTACACTTGATCTTAGCCAAAAGGCCGAGAAGCGATGCAAGCCCATTCCTTTGTATTTCCAGGTCTTGGTTAACCTGACCACCGTGAAGCTCAGGGTAGCCTCAAAATGACAGTGATCTTTTCCCCCATGTAGCACCCCCCAAATAAACAAATAAAATGTAATTTAAAAATTATAAATATAGACCAGTGTGGTGGTGCACACCTTTAATCCCAGCACTTGGCTGGCTGAGGCAGAAGGCAAGCTGATCTCTGTGAGTTCGAGACCAGCTCAGGCCTCAAAGGGAGTTCCAGGGCATCCAGGGCTGTTGTTACACAGAGAAACGCAGTCTCAAAACACCGCCTCCCAAATTATAAATATAATGAGCATGTACATGTATGTATGTGTGCATGCTATGTGTGGGGCACACACATGTCCCAGCACACATATGGAGGTCAGAGGACAACCATGGAGCTGGTTCTCTTCTCCTTTTAAGTGAGTTCTGGGGACTCATCAGGCTTGTGAGCAAGTGCCTTTAGTGATCAAACCATCCTGCTGGCCTTAGTTTTGACATCTTGAGACCAGAATTCACTATGTACACATCACATTGGCCTGAAACTCATTATGCACCCTAAACTGGCCTGCAGCACCCATCCGTCTTCTGGCTTTAGCTCCTTGAGAGCTGGGATTATAGACTCCATGCCTGAGCTAGTATTGAACTTTACATCATACATCAGCATACATCCGAGGTGTAGCATGTATCTGGCGTGCGTAAGGTCCAGTCCAGCAAGTGACGAGGGACAGGAGGAAGAGGAGCAATCACAAACCCATCAATTCGCATGATGTACCTGTATGTACCCACTGTGGTGTACAATTTGTAACATGGGACTGCACCATGAAGCCTCAGGTGAACCCTGCACCCTTGTGTAAGGCAGAGTTTTCAGGTGAGCCCACAGGCTGCAGGCCCAAGGTGAATGCTCTGTTTCTCATTTCAACCTTGTCAAGCTAAGAAGGATGGTTTGGTGGCTCCTGAATTTTGCATACGTCAGCATAGTAGAAGCTTAGTCATGCAAATCCTTGTCACTTAGCCCATCCCCAGCCCAGGAAGACAGAGCTGTGTTCCTCTAGTTTTATCTGTGTTTGGAGTTGAAAGCATGCTTTCCTTTGTGTGTAGAGAACAGATGTCAGGACCATGTTTAAAGCACGAAACCCGGGGAGTGAAAAATATTTTTCTGCTTTTGAAAGTAAGAGACTCCACGATAATGACTTCAGTTTGCAAGTTTGGATTTTTCAAGGAACATTTTAGCTGTTTCAGGTCCTCCCCACACCTACACCTTTAAGTATCGCCCTCACGTTGTCAGGGAAGGCCAAAGTCATTTTGGTCTGTTTCTTTTGTTGTCTCACGGAGACGGCCATATATAAGCCAGTCTTTCAAGCATTGAGATTTCCCCTTAGAACTTCCGAGCCCCGTGTTAAGTCATCATTTATAGAACAAAGAGCACACGCGGGAAGCTGTAATGGACACATTTATTCTGAAGGTTTTCACCAGGATGAGCCGCTTAGTGCTATCAGTCAGGGAGAGCGAGCCTCTCTGCGGAAGTCCAGGTGACTAGGCGGGCACTTCAGGGAAAGTGGGGGAACAGATGGTCTGGGGTCCCCATCAAATGTGATCTGGAGTAGGATGCCGATGACCTCACCCAGCCGGAGTGCGGATGAAGGTCAGGGGCCTATTTGCACACACCTGGCAACCATTCGCAATATTTGCCTGTTAAACTTCTGCCTAGATGCGAACAGCGTGTTCTTAGCCAGGAGAGGTGTGGTCTCTCACTTTATCTTAGGAGACGAAGTTATTGTGGCAGAAGGAGATAAGAAACAACTTATTTGCACTCGAAAAAAAACACCGGATCTGTACCGGGTGTGATAGGACACCCTAATACGGTAGAGTCAGAAGAGAATTGTCAGTTTGGGGCCACCCTGGACTATAAAATCAGACCCTATCCGTCCCCTGTGTTAGCTGCTTTCCTTGAGGCTGGGACTGACAGAAACAACGTAAGGGGGGATTTATATTGTCGCATCGTTTAGGAGATGACACTCCACCACAGCTGGGAATGTTGGAATTCATGGTGCAAGACCGCCCAACATGGTGGTTACAAGTCCTCACATCTCATCAGACCAGGAAACGGAGAGCTAGAATCCCCCCTCCCGCCCCCGCCAAAGTCCTCCAGCTGAGCCCCACTCCCTAAAGTTTCCCCAATATTCTAAAGCTGTACCACCGAGTGGGGACCATGTGCTCACTTTGTATTCATTTTGTATTCATACAAACCTTTGCCCTACAAAAGGCAAGGAAACAAAGCAGAGAGATGGAATATACCTCTTGTTTGTTTCTTTGAAATTTAGTTAAAAGTTTTTGTTTTGTTTTTGGGACACAGTCTTTCTGTGTAGATGGAGTTGGCTTTGAACTCATGGAGATCTTGCCTGCCTCGGCCTTCAAGAATGCTAGATTAAAGGCAGGTGACACCATCCATGGTCAGGATTGGTTTGGTTTCGAGGCAAGGTTTCATGCATTGCAGTCTAGCCTTGGACTTGCTATGTATTTGAGGCTGAGCCTGAACTTCTGTTCTCCCTGCATCCTTCCAAGTGCTGGGAAGGACTTGAGAGACTGTGCTTAGCAGGGCTATGCTTTTAAAACAGTTCTCTGTGCAAGGCCGAGAGACAAACCTTTAGATTGATAGATAGATTATCTAATATCTCAGTATGCCTCCTGTTAATCAATGACGGCATGAGAGCAGTTCTCAACCTCTGTGTGTGGGGGGTGGGGGTGGGGTGGTCAAAAAACCCCATCACAGGGGTCGATTAAGACCATTGGAAAACACAAATATTTACATTACAATTGGTAACAGTAGCAAAATTACGGTTATGAAGTAGTAACAAAAAGAATTGTGTGGTTGGGGGTCACCACCACATGAGGAACTGTATTAGGGGGCCACAGCGTTAGTAAGGTTGAGAAGCCCTGCCTTCGAGCCTGGCATGGTGTGACAAACCTGTAACCCCTGTGCTGAGGAGTTAGAGGAAATATCCAGAGCACCCAGCCTCAGCTGCATTTGGAATCCAAGACCAGCCTAAGCTGCACAAGACCCTGTCCGAAAACAGCAACAGCAAAGCCAGACTCAACAGCTCCTGACCACAGCCCTAGCACAGGAGAGGCTGAGACAGAAAGACCACCAGGATTCTGAGGCCAGCTCCCGCTAGAGAGTGATGCTTCAATCTCAGGAAAAACAAAACAAAGAGGCTGGAGCGATGGCTCCGGGCTCAGAGCACTGGCTGCTCTTAACTGTTTGTAACTGTTGCTACAGGGGATCCAACACCCCTACATAGACATACGTGTAATCAAAACACCGATGTACATAAAATAAAAATAAATATTTTAAAAAAGAAAAACAAAACAATACGAATATTTTGTTAGGCCATTCTATTCCTTTTGATTTATTATTATAGAATGGATTTAATGCATTGGTGCACATATGTTTACTTGATGAGTAAAACAATATTTTATTTATATTAATATTTATATTATGTGCCATGTGGTACAGAAATATGCAGTGCAGAGACTGAATCAAGTTATTCAACCTTAGCAGGACCAGGAGTTATTTTATTTTATTTTATTTTATTTTATTTTATGTTCACTGGTGTTTTGCCTGCATGTATGTCTGCGTGAAGGTGTCAGATCTCCTGGAATTGGATTACAGACACTTGTGAGCTGCCATATGGGTGCTGGGAATTGAACCTGAGTCCTATGAGAGAGTGGCTAGTGTTCATAGCCACTGAGCCATCTCTCCAGCACCCCTAAGCCCAGCTCTTTCGCTCCTTAGTGGCTGTATGTCACTCTTAGAACTGCTCCCACCGGGGTTGGATTTAGCTCAGTGGTAGAGGGCTTGCCTAACAAGCGCAAGGCCCTGGGTTCAGGGTCCAGCTCCGGAAAAAAAAAAAAAAAAGAAGAACTGCTCCCACCTACAGCTTGGCCTAGAAGGCAGACAAAATACCCAGTGTCACTATAAACATGAAACATGCTGAGAAAATGGTTTAAAAAACGAATTTATTTACTTATTTATTTTAGCTTCCTTGTGTACTGGAGGACAACTGAGTGTCGTAGTTGGGAGAAGAGCGACAGCAAGGCCAAGTTTGGAGCCGGAAGCAAGCTTTTGCCTCTCATTATTCCCTCAAGGTATCGTCTGTGGGAGTCCCACAAAACCACGACTGTGGGATCCTCCTCTCAGAAAAGCGAAGATCCAGGCCCTTCTCACGGGTCCTGGTGAATGCCCCGCTTTGTTCCCAAGGATAGTGTCAACCAAGCTGATGAAGTCAGGAGCATCTACATGAATCACTGTCCTTGCAAAGACTTGTTCCAGAAGCTGTCTGGGGGAGGTCGGTAGGCAGGGCAGGAAGCCCACGGGCAGTGCGAACCGCATCTGGTTACCAGCTCAACCATCCTCCGCCGGCTCTCATCTCTGGTTATGACGCTGAGCCCCATCTGAGGCTGGTCCCTGCCCTTAGGAAACGCGTGCTCTAGAGAGAATCTGGGATGTGTACTTGAGGGAAATAATGACCAGGTAACTCACAATTGCTTTGCCTTTGAGAGGAGATCAAAAGGGTTCTGGCACAATGGATCACCAGGTTGGCGCCTGCTTGGATTGCCCAAGTGCTCCAGGGAGTCACTTTGACTGGCGCAGAAGAGAAGCCAGGACTAGGTTTTAGTGGTTCTTGACCTTCCCCTCCCTGCTCGGCATCTGTTTCCTCATCAGAGCTCTGAGAATTACAGGGCTGGCTATCTGACTCACTGGGCCGTCATAAAGATGAGTGACATCCCAAGGTCCTGTTCTTTCTGCTCTTTGACAGAAAGGCACCCCTAGAGATGGAAGTGCTGAGAGCAGCCATTTCAACTTGACCATTTCAGATGCTGGGCAACCTAATCCACTCTGTCCAAACATGGAAATCCCATAACCCTGCCGGAATCATCACTCCACTAATCCACTTAACCCCTGGTCAATATACAATCTAAATATTTAATCTCGTCTCCTTGTTATCAGTGTTTATCCCGTGTTCTCTTATGGTCTGAGTCTCCTCTCTGTTTATCCATTTTTGATGGAATAGAGTTTAATTGGGGAGCATCTTCTTCCCTTTTTTTGGTTCTTTTTTTCGGAGCTGGGGACCGAACCCAGGGCCTTGCGCTTCCTAGGCAAGCGCTCTACCACTGAGCTAAATCCCCAACCCCGAGCATCTTCTTCCTTTTCTGGTGCCTGGTACCCAACTTGACCCCTCACCGGTGCTGGTGATTGACGTCGGTGAGCAGGCGTCTCTCAGAGTCGCTTTCTTTTCTTTTCTTTTCTTTTCTTTTCTTTTCTTTTCTTTTCTCTTCTTTTCCCTTCTTTTGGAAAGGTCACAGATATTTTATTACCACCCTAGAAGGATTGCAGTTTCAGATGCCCGCTCCACTCCTGGCACATGGGGTTTAGGGTGAAGTTGGAGGAATAGTCTTACAGTGAAGAGGATGGAGCTCGGTCTAGGAAGGCAGAGACCTGGAAATGATTTTGCTTCTTCAGTGAACTAGTAGTTGAGGTTGGTTGGGTCATTTAAAGGTTTTGCTTATGCTGGATCTGGTGGCACAGACGTGTGATATCATCTGCACAGGAGGCTGAAGCAGGAGGATCACAAGTTGAGATCTGCTTAGAAACTTACTGAGGCACTGGCTGCAAATATATATATATTTGGCTAAAGATGTAATTGGGGGAATGGAACACTTTCTGAACACGTGTTAGATCCTAGGTTGGATTTTCTAGTATTAATGAGAGAAAGACAGAGGAAGAGAGAGACCCCTGAAAGAGAGAAATAGAGGTAGAGATAGAGAGACAAAGACACAGAGATAGAGACAGAGAGACGAGACATAGAGACAAAGACACACAGAAAGACAGAAAGAACACACACACATAAACACACACACACACACACACACAGAGAGAGAGAGAGAGAGAGAGAGAGAGAGAGAGAGAGAGAGAGTGGTGGAGGAGAGATAGGATTAGACCTGTCAAGACGGCTCTCACCTAAGTGTAATAAGTTTTGATTCTGTTTTTTTTGTTTCGTTTTGTTTTGTTTTTAAGAAAACAGGCTTTTCAGATTTCTTATCTGTTGCAAGTAAACTTGAGCCTGCTTTGGCTCTAATATTTTGTCTAGATTTGAAGGTCTTTGTGCTAATTACTTCTCAGCAACCTGTGACCTGAATACCTGAGAAAACAGCCTAAGGTGATGTGTGTGTCCGGTGGGGTGGGGGGTGCTTTGCTTCGCCTTTGCCAAAGGTCCAGTCCATGGTCACTTGGTCCCATGTGTTAGGGTAGAGCATCATGATGGTGGGAACATATGGCGGGAAGGGTTTTTCCTCACGGTAGAGCAGAAACAGTGAGCAGGGAAGGACTGAGGACCAGGGATAACATTCAAGGTTTGTCCCCAGGGATCACTGCCCCCCACTTAGGGCTGACTTCCTAAGAGTCCCACCACCTTTCAAAAGAGTCCCCTCATAAGCAGGACCAAAGACCAGAAGGAGCGCTTCCTCCACTCATGGGAACCGAGGAGTGGGTAGAAAAATGGGAGGTCTGTTCATCTCTGGGCCTCCTACTCACTTGGTCTGTCCCTCGCAGGCTAGGCGTGGGGCTGCAGACATCTGCTCACTCCATCTGTCTCAGCTCATGTTTATCCAGTGTCCCCTTGATGCAAGGGCCCAGAGTCACCTGGGGGAGGTGTGTGTGTGTGTGTGTGTGTGTGTGTGTGTGTGCGTGCGCGCGCGCACGCTGATGTTGGGGAGCAGGCCCTGATTATGGCACAGCCTCCAGATGGACTGCATTCTGACCCCTTTGCAAAGCCCAAGCACAAGAGAGGTAGAAGGAGAGGGAAGGAGATCCTAATTTACTGCTCCCTCGTGTTTATCTCCACTCTTGGCTGCTCTAGGGCATTTTTCTGAACGTCTCAGGGTCACAATTTTATTGACTTCAAGGATGCTTGAAAGCTCTGTGTGTGTGTGTGTGTGTGTGTGTGTGTGTGTGTAAGAGAGAGAGAGAGAGAGAGAGAGAGAGAGAGAGAGAGAGAGAGAGAGGGGGGAGGGAGAGAGAGAGAGGGAGGCTGTATTAAGATGACCGGGCTTTTCTAGATTTTTTTAAAAAAAAAAAAGTCTACTAAAATTTTGAACCCAAGCCATCCTGACCAAAATATGACTTCCTTCTCATAGACCATAATACTCACCACAGTCCTGTCTTGATTACTTTAATTGGCTTAGATAAGAAGTCCGGACCTGACCTGACTTAGCATCTCTACAAGAAGCACCCTTAATCATTTCCCTCCACTGCATCAGTCTGGTGGAACTCTTCTGTGGTCTTTAATAACAGGATAAAAAGAAACAACAGACAGCAGTTCTGGCCACTACCGGCCTAGCCCTTCAAGCCCAGGTGAAGTAGTTTCTGTATGGGAAATAAGATTCCCATTTTAGAGATCAGGAAACTAAGGGTTGGAGAAGTGAACTGCGATTAAAATACAAGTTTGGTTGGGTCTGTTCATTGCCTGTGAATAACATGATATTCATTTTGTTTGTTTGTTTTTTTGAGATATGGATTCACTCTGTAGACCAGGCTGCCCTCGAACTCACAGGCATCTGCCTGCCTCTGCGCCCTAAGTGCTGGGCTTAAAGGCCAGTGCCACCACTGCTCAACCAGGATATACGTTTTTAAAGACGTGTATTTATTTGTTTTGTTTGTATCTATATGATGTGTTGAACAAACTCATGGCAGTGTGTGTGTGTGTGTGTGTGTGTGTGTGTGTGTGTGTGTGTGTGTGTGTGTGTGTGTTGGGTTACAGAACACCTTAGAGGACTCAGTGTGTGCATCTGCTTTTGTGTATGTGTGTGTGTGTGTGTGCTTTTGCTTTTTATTGTGGACACGCGCATGCTCTCTCTCTCTCTCTCTCTCTCTCTCTCTCTCTCTCTCACACACACACACACACACACACACACACACACACACACACTAAAAATTAAAAAGATAAAGTTTTCATCTGCTTGGAATGGCAGTACACATTTTTAATTCCAGCATCCAGAAGACAAAGGTGAGTGGATCTCTTTGAGTTCCAGGGCTACAGAGTGAGCAAAACCAAACCAAACCAAAGAGCAGTATAAAGGAGCCTTCAATAGGACGGTTCTTTTTAAAAATATTTTATAAATTTTATTAAAGGAGAAATGAAACTATTCTAAAGAGACTCTTGTGTCTCTCAGTCTGACTAGCAGACTGTTGAAACAATGGATGCCACCCTCAACACCCACACACACACCAGTGAGAGTTTCCCCCAGGGAGGAACATGTCTTCTAACAGCTCGTCAGTAAACAGGGAGTGCAGTGTGAGCTTGAGACCTAGATAAACGTCAGGTCCATAGAGGCTGTGGCCGCACCTGGACCTTGACCTCTGGCTGTGTGTATCCTTGGGCTCTCTGTTCGTACTTCCCCTCGAGCACCCCGAAGCTGGATTTGGAAGATTCGCTGGATTTCTTTGTCCTTCTTCCTAATGTGGTCACATTGAATACATGTACTTTTTCTGTTTTCCACTTAAAAAGTTAAAAGATGGGGCTGGAGGGGATGACTCCTCAACTAAGAGCACTGGTTGCTCTTGCAGGGGACCTGGCTTTGGTTCCCAACACCTACACGGTGGCTCTATAACTCCAGATCCACAGGACCCGTTGCCTTCTTCCGCTGTCTATGGGCAGCAGGAGCACATATGATATACACACATGCAAAAGAGCCATACACATAAAATAAAATAAATAAACCTAAAAGAGTTAATACTCCATTAAATTTTTAAAAGGGAAAAGTATACATTTAAAAAATTGTTTTAAATTTAAAATTGCATTTATTTATTAATGTGTGGGCATATGTATGTGTGTGTATGTGTATATATGTGTACGTGGATATGCATGTGTGTATATGTGTATGTATGTGTGTATGTTTATATATGTGTATGTGTATATATGTGTATGTATGTGTGTGCGTATGTGTATATATGTGTATGTGGATATGTGTGTGTATGTGTATGTATGTGTGTGTATGTGTGTGTATATATATGTGTGTGTGTGTGTAGTGTGTGTGTGCATCTGCTTGGCTGGCTAGAGTGTGGAGTTCAGAAGATACTTTGTTGAAGCCTGATCTGTTCTTCTACCAAGTGGGTCCAAAAGATTGAACTCAAGGAGTGGGTTCTGACAGTAAGTGCCTTTCTCCACTGAGCCGTCCTGACAGCTCTCTTTTCTGTTATGAGCTAGGGTTTTATTATGTAGCCAAGGGTAGCTTTGGCACTTATTAGTAACCCAGGATATCTTCAGACTTGTGGTATTCCCCTGTCCTCAGCGTCCTAAGAGCTGGGGTTACAAGCCTGTGCTGCCATGTTCCTCTTGGGAAGATTTCCTTGAAGGAAGCTATTGTAGATGAGTCGATACACAGTATCCAGTGGCATAGCCGAGACTCCAGCCCATTCCGCACAAATCCTACAGCTTTGAAATGAAAAGGGAGGTGTTCAAAGCCATCCTGACAGTGAGAGCTTGGGGCCCACATCTTCTGAGGTGGGATAGGCCTAGCTAGGAGATAACCTGATGACCACAGTTCAATTCCCAGGTCGGTCGATCTGTCTGTTTGTCTGTCTGTCTGTCTGTCTGTCTGTCTGTCTGTCTGTCTGTCTCTCTCTCTCTCACACACACACACACACACACACTAAATACAAACAAATAAATGAAGTGTAATAAAGTCTTAGGCATCTAACGCAGACTAGAGTAATGACCCTCATTCTTTACGAGGGTGAGGACCCCTTGTTAATACCAAAGAACTTAATGAGCCTTATTCGATGGTCATTACACTTTTAATTATCTCGTCACTAGCAGCTACTTGGCATGAGTATGGATTTGGAATGTCCTCGTGATTACTCTGCAGGGACCCATGTCACAGGGCAGGAGACATTGGACAGGAGAAAGGAACCCTGGTTCTTCTTGTATTTGAGGATTTGAGAAGAAGCACATTGTATTTCCATCTTTTTTAACCCCCTCTCCACTCTAACGCCCCTGTGTCCCCCACCCTACCCCTCAAATTCACGATCTTGTCCTCTATATCTGTTTGTGATGCACTCTCACCCCTACTGAATTCAATTGGTGTTGCCTTCATTTGCATGTGTTTGTGACTGCTGACGTTTTAGGACTAGGAGGGTGTGTTTGTGTACATGTGTGTATATGTGTGTGTGTGTGTGTGTGCATGTATGTGTGCTCGAGTTTGTGTGTATGTGTGTGTGTGTGTGTTTAAGTAGGGAAAAATGGGGGAAAAAACCAACAAGAATTAGTTCCCTCTTGACTGTCATCTACAGGTGAGGGCTTGTGGAAATTTCCTCCATCATGTTGCTGTGTCCATTGGTGTAGTCTTTGTAGGTCTTTTGCAGGCTGCCACATTGTTGAGGCTCCCAGGCTCTTACAGTCAATCTTTCTGTCTCTTCTTCCTTGATGTTCCCAAGCCCATGGTGTAGGAGTTGTAGTATAAATGCCCCATTTGGGGTTGGGCATCCCACACTTAATTATTCTCTGCATTTTGACAGGCTGTAGATCTCTCTAATATGGTCCACTGCAAAACCAGACTTATTTTGTGAAGAGAGATATCATTGCCCTTACACTGGGGTCTTTGTTAGTCTGTGGCTCCTGGGGATCAGGGATAATTATCCTGCTGTGTTGGGTAACTGCATTAAAACTCTATCTATCTATCTATCTATCTATCTATCTATCTATCTATCTATCTATCTATCTTCCTGTCTATCATATATATATACATATATATATTATATATGTTATATTTTAAAGTAATTTTATAAAATCATATGTTTTCCCCATGGCTTTCCCAAACAGTCTTGAGTGTTATCCTCCCTCAACCCCCGTATTAGCCACCCAGTTAGATCTTTTTCCCATTTTCCAATTTCCTTTTCCGTAACACAGGCGTCCAGGCATGGCCCTGCTCTAGAGCCCCACCCCCCCGCCCAGCAGCCCTCTTCTACATTATGGACTTCTATGGTTATTGCAGACTATACACTCAAATCTAAAGCTTTGGATTCAGGAACCACAGAGGAGAGAGAAGACATGGCACTTGTCTTTCTGGGTCTGGTTTATCTCATTCAGTATAATATTTTCCCGTTCCATCCATTAACTTGTGAATTTCATTTTTCCTTTGCAGCTGTATAGATTTCCATTGTGAAACTTGGGTGGGGTCTCATACCCGTTTCTGTTGCTCTTTGTGAGTGGGTTCGTGGTGACACACTTTTCCTGATTCAGCTATTCATGTATCCACATTTGTGAACACACACACACACACACACACACACAACCACACAACTACACAGCACACACATGCAAATTCAAAAGCAAACGTGCGTTTGTTTGTGTTCCTAAGCTTAATTCTCAGCACCTCAGCACAGAAAGAAAAGAGAAAATGAGAGAAAGTGACATGTGGACTTGACATGCATCAGGCTGGGGGGTTACAGGGAGAGCACTTAGCTTATGTGAGGCACCAAGTTCTACTCTTAGCCTAGAGCGATCGAGCGAGAGAGAGAGAGAGAGACAGAAAGACAGAGAGAGAGAGAGAGAGAGACAGAAAGACAGAGAGAGAGAGAGACAGAGACAGAGAGACAGAGAGAGAGAGAGAGAGAGAGAGAGAGAGAGACAGAGACAGAGACAGAGACAGAGATTGACAGAGAAAGAGACCTAGGAGCTTCTTCATAGAGTTCATTGGGAACTCTATCTTGTCAACTTTGAAACAAATTATGTAGAGATAAAAATGTACTTATGGTTTTGCCTTATTATTCCCTTTCTCCCTTACTTGTGCTTTCTGAATTTTCCATTATTATGTATATGATTCATTTAGTAAACTGAGTATAGCCAGCCATGGTGGGGAGGTGGGTACAAAGGCGGAGCAATTTGGATTTAAAGTTAGCCTAGGTTATACAGTGTGATTCCATGTCAAAATAAAACAAAGGAAAAAGTCCCAAGTTTGTCGTTGTTGTTGTCATTGTTTTGTTTTGTTTTTTTTCGAGACAGGGTTTCTCAGTGTAACCAGCACTGGCTGTCTTGGATGGGTGCTATACGACAGGCTGGCCTCGAACTCAGAGCCCCACCTGCCTCCCAGGCAGGGATTGAAGGTGTATGCCACCACTGCAACAATGTTTCAAGTAGACAGAAACATGTTTTAAAAAAGATACTACCACCTCAGTGACAAATGTTTGAGGTGATTGCTGTCTTAAGTTAATCATTACCCAATGTATAATGTTCTGTAGCATCATATGTACCCCATAAAGATGTACAATTATCTATCAATTAAAAAACATATCGACTTTAATTTCTCTGCCTGGGACTCTGTGGGTTTCCCCTGCCATTCTCATTCTTCTTTGCTGACGCTAATAGGAACAAGCATGGTACTAATCACGATGTTTGTGTAAGACCGCAGTGGCCTGGAGAAGCATCCTGTGCCCTGAGGGTACACTTGGATCTAATGGGGTAAGACTGGAGAACATGTCTGTGGCTTGTTGGATGTTGTGGAAACCGTCTTACCAAACTGTTTCTGCTTTGTGTATAAAAACAATAATTTACCAGGCAGGGCTTTTGTTGTTGTTGTTATTGTTATTGTCTGTCAAGCCAAGTAGTGGCTCAGCAGGAGCTCGGCAATGACAGGGGTAGCTGACAATTGGGACAGCATAGGGCACGGCTCACCTCTGAAACGCTGGCTCCGTAGGAGGCTGGGGGTTGGCGTGGCAGTAACGTGGTAATCACAGGAGCAATTTGGCCCATGTGATAGCCTACCCAAGCCTGGCTGTTTTCTCTCTGAGGGACCTCGTGCTGTTGGTTAACTCTGTCTGTTCTGCTTGCTCCCACACAGCTTACGTAAACATGGTGTCTTAAATTCTTTTGTCTAAAGAGCCACTGTGTCCCGGAATAAGCACACTCTCGGAAGTGTTTCAGGAACCATTGTGACAGAGGGGGTTTCTTACTGTCTAACTGACTTCTACAGTTCCGTGCAGAGCAAGGAGGAAGACAGGAAGAAATGCTAGCACAGTTAGCGCCGGGGTCAAAGTTCCAGCCATTACAGGTTTCTCCAGTCAGACCTAACCCTAGTCAGTGGATTTTAGTGCCCAAAAATCTACTTTATGTTTTGTTGTTGTTTTGAGACAGGGTCCCCTGGAGTCTTCGTCAGCCTCAAACTTTCTATGTAGTCGAGGATGAAGGCTTTGCGCTCCTGACCTTCCTGTCTCTACATTCCAAGGGCTGGAACTGCAGGTAAATACCCCTATAACCGGCCCAGTTTGGGTTGGTTTGATTGTTTTGTTTTTCTTACACTTCTTTAGTGTATAGGTAAAGACCTGCAGGAATAAGTTCTCTCCTTCCGCCAAAAGGGTTCTGGGGCTGAAACTCAGGTCTTGATGAAAAGTGTATTTCATTAGCTTCCCGAAACCCAGTAGCTTTTCCATTTCAAAAGACCTCCTGTAGCCACTAGATCTTAGCTCTGACTTAAGCCCTAATCCCAACATGGCTGCTCTTCAGCCTCAGTGAGACTCAGGTGTATCCACATTCATAATGTCGGGGTCGGTGGGGGTGGGGTGGGGGAGGCACTCTGGCTTAAAACTCAGTGGACAGGTGTGGGACACACACACACACACACACACACACACACACACACACACGCCATACATACCACACAACTACACAGCACACACGTACAAATTCAAAAGCAAATGTGCATTTGTTTGTGTTCCTAAGTTTACTTCTCAGCACCCCAGCACAGAAAGAAAAGAGAAAACGAGAGAGAAATGATTATGTGGACTTGGCATGGGTCAGGCTGGGGTTGTAGAGTGAGCATTTAGCTTATGTGAGGCACCAAGTTCTACTCTCAGCTGAGAGAGAGAGAGAGAGAGAGAGAGAGAGAGAGAGAGAGAGAGAGAGAGAGAGACACAAAGACACACACACACAGAGAAACAGAGACAGAGAGAGAGACAGAGAGACAGAGACAGAGAAAGAGAGACAGACAGAGAGACACAGAGAGACAGACAGAGACAGAGAAAGAGAGACAGACAGAGACAGAGAAAGAGAGAGACTTACCTAGGAGCTTCTTCAGACTTTAGAAGTGTTGGGATGCGGCCCTCAGCAGGAGGCCTCCCCACATCTGGACCTCTTGCCTCTTGGATGGTGAGTCACGGTGCCCGAGATGGAAATGGTCTTTAGAGAGGCTGCTTCCTTCGTGTTCCAAGGATTAGCGTAATTAGAGCCGGTGCTGGTACAGCACTCTGACATTCTCCCATGAAAAGTGCTAGACGAGCGCAAAATTTCATAACGGTAATGGAATCGGAGCAAATAGCTTTGTTACAAATGGCTCTGCCTGCTGATACTGCATTTAAGGGTCCCCTCTTTATTGTCTCGTGTTTACTGTATGTGATGAGCCGAGGTGATTAATAACAATGGTAATAATTACTCGTAGGCATTTTATGCTTTCAAGGGGTTTTACAACTTGTCTGTTATGTAATCTTTAATCTTCACAGTGGCTGCTCTCCTAAGTCAGTACTGTCACACTTTTGTTTCACGTTTTCTCCTTTTTTTGAGATAAAGATTTCACTTATTCATTTTGATAATTTGTTTTTTTATTTTATGTTTGTTAGTGTTTTGTCTGAATATACGTTTGTGTGAGGGTGTCAGAAGGCCAGGAAGACACGGCTGTTAGAGAGAGCTGAGCTGCCATGTGGTGTTGGGTCCTCATGAAGAACAGCCAGTGTTCTTAAGCTCTAAGCCCTCAACTTTCATCTATCTGTCTGTCTGTCTGTCCACCCATCCATCATCTATCTATCTATCTATCTATCTGTCTGTCTGTCTGTCTGTCCACCCATCCATCATCTATCTATCTATCTATCTATCTATCTGTCTGTCTGTCTGTCTGTCTGTCTGTCTGTCCACCCATCTATCCTCTATCTATCTATCTATCCTTTTTTATATAGTCTCTTGTAGCCCAGGCTAGCTTCCCACACCTTGCATAGCCAAAGATGACCTTAACTTCTTCTTCTTTTTTTTTTTTTTCTTTTCTTTTTTTCGGAGCTGGGCACCGAACCCAGGGCCTTGTGCTTGCTAGGCAAGCGCTCTACCACTAAGCTTAATCCCCAACCCCAACTTTAACTTCTTTTTTTTTTCTTTTTCTTTTTCTTCTTTTTCCCATTTCTTTTTTTCGGAGCTGGGGACCGAACCCAGGGCCTTGCGCTTGCTAGGCAAGCGCTCTACCACTGAGCTAAATCCCCAACCCCCCAACCTTAACTTCTTGATCCTTCTTCCTCTATCTCCGAAGTGCTGGGTTTCTAGGCCTTCGACATCAGACCTGGGTTCTGAGAGAGTGGGATTTGAAGCCAGGGCTTCGTGGATGCTTCATAGAAATCCAAAGATCCAAGAGCAGGGAAGTGAGCTTCTTAAGTTCACACGGCAAGTCCGTCAGCATGCTGAGAGTATAGACTTGAGTTTGAAAAGTGAGGCTGTCACGGAAACTGAGCAGGAGGTGGGAGAGTAAGCTAGTGGGGCTCCCAGGGGACATCCTGGGTCATGTGCAATGCTGCCCTCTGGACATTAGGCACCGAAGCCAGGGGGACTTGAGGCAGAAGGTGAATGAGTGTGTTGCCTGCAGTCCCTTCGTGTCAGACCTGGGTGATCTAGCTGGGTCTCAGTGGTCACCTGTATTGCAGGTTCTTCACATCTGAGTGAGGCTGATCAAGGCGAGTCAGGCTTTATGTGCTAGCTAATTGGGTGCTACAAGGAACAGACCCCAAACGTGTAGTGTCAGCAACTGTGTATTGCATAATCAGCTGCTCGGAATGCCTACTTGGGGATTGGACTGCGATAAGCAAGTGCCATCCGGTATCTGCGAGACAAGCATCGTGTCAATTACACCGTGGACGGTCAGATTTATGTGCTTTTCGGCAGGGCTGCCAAACTATTAATCATGTCTCATGAACAGGCTTCGTGTCAACCAACATTCGAATGACGCATCCCACGGACCGTTCTGGCAAAAAAGTGTTGAATTTCCTCTGTCTTTCCTGCTAATACCTAAGACACTTGAAAATGAGATTGGATACAGAGAAGCCTTAAGTGGTAACCAAGCATCAGTCTTCCCTTCTTCCTTCCCTCCCTTCCTCCCTCCCTCTCTTCTTTCCTCCCTTCTTTCCTTGCTTCCTTCCTTTGTTTCTATCCTTTCTTTCACAGTCTTACTATGTAGCTCAGGCTGGCTTTGAACTCTCCACCTTGCCATTGTCTAATGGTCATCAAAGGTGTGAACTGCCTGGATTAGTCTCTCCTTTGCTCTTTTTTTTTTTTTTTTTTTTTTTTTTTTAAATCAAGATCTAGTTAGGTTATCTGACCAGAGAATGCTGTTGTTGTCGTCAGCATCTGGAAATGGAGATGCTCACATAAAAACACCTATTTTTGTTTCATGGCAAGCTGAGGGGCTCACAGCTTCCTTTACTTCCTTTACTTGTATTTCATTGTCAGTCAGACGGGCTAGCCACGTAGATGTCTTCTCACTTGCTAAGCTACCTATGTAACAAAGTGCAGTGCATCTAATGTCATAATTAAATGTCGTCAGGCTAATGTGTACGAGTGTTTTGAGCTTTATCACTAATTGCTGTGTTAGCATGAATTAGACGGTGAAGTAATTAGAAGCCCAAATGCAGCTGTGTCCTGTGGGGTCCGTTCTGGGGTGGGCTGCATGCTTGCGAGACTGCGATGAGGGGTTCTGCTGTGTGAACCAGCTGGTCCCTCCTTCCCCTGTACATCCGGACAGCCTCAGACTGCTTGCTAAATCCCCTGTGTATATAAAACTCTCCAAAACATGTGAAGGGGTTGCATCTTTTCTTTTCTTTCTCCTTCCTTCCTTCCTTCCTTCCTTCCTTCCTTCCTTCCTTCCTTCCTTCCTTCCTTCCTCTTTTTGATACAGGGTCTCCTACTCACTATGCAGTCCAGACAGGTGTTGAACTCATGGCAATCCTCCAGCCTCACCCCTGGCTGCTGAGATTATGGTGTGCCCCATGACTGACCATTCTCTCTCTTTGCCTCTGTCCTATCCTCTCTCTCTTGGATCTCACAGATCTTAGGATGGTCTTGAATTCGCTGTGTTTTAGAGGATGACCTAGAGCTCCAAATCCTCCTGCCTATGCCTCCCCTCTGCGCTTGGCCAGCTTACTTTAGTGCTTCTAATGTATGTGAGAGTGCCTTCAGAGGCCAGAAGAGAACAGTGGATCTCCTGGAGTTGGAGTTGTAATCGGCCCAATGTGAGTATTGAGAACAAATCGATCCTCTGCAAGGCAGAAAGTACTGTGTACCAAGCACTGTGCCCCATCTACAGTCACTGTGCTAGGAGCGCTCTCTCTCTCTCTCTCTCTCTCCTTTTAAAACTGTTCAGTGATCTATATGTATATGTGTATATGTAATATATGTGTGTATGTGTACATGTATAAAGGCTAGATTTGAACTGTATATAAGGCTAGATTTGAACTGTATATAAGGCTAGATTTGAGCTGTATATAAGGCTAGATTTGAACTCACCAGATAGCAGAGGATGGCCTTGAACTTCTGATCCTTCTGCCTTCACTTCCTGAGTGCTAGGATTGCAGGCATGTGCCACCATGCCTACTTTTATGCTGTGCTGGGGATTGGACCCAGGGCTTCCTGTACACTAAGTGGGCATTCTACAAAACGACACCTTTTCATCTTAGAGGGTGGCTGTACTCTCGTCGCAGCTGACTTCTATCTCTACAGGGTTTCTGCACTGAGGTGGCGAGGAGACATAACAGCCTCAGGGGGAAACTGTCCATAGATAACTTTTGTCTTCAGAGGGGTGACTATGATTTGCTTGATTCCTTGGGCAATTTAATCACATCTGCCTGGTCACGGAGTGGAGAGGGAGAGGGATATCCAGACTATTTCGTGTTCCCCAGACCCAGAATATACTGTGCACTATAAATAAATGAATAAAACTATAAATAACTATAGTTTTATTCATCCAATATTTAAGGGAAATATGGTAGGTGTGGTGGTATGAATAGGAATGGCCTCCATAGACTCATAAATTTGAACGCTTGGCCAATAGGGAGAGACACTCTTAGGAGGTGTGGTCTTCTTAGAGTAGATGTGGCCTTGTTGGAGGAAGTGTGTTACTGTGGGGAAGGGCTTTGAGGTCTCTGAAGCTCAAGCCAGTTCACTTCCTGCTGCCTTCCAATCTGGATGTAGAACTCCAGCTCCTCCTCCAGCGCCATGGCTTCCTGCACACTACCATGCTTCCTGTCATGACTGTAAGCTAACCCCAATTAAATGTTTTCCTTTATAAGAGCTGCCATGGCCATGCCCTAACTAAGAAAGCAGATTTATGTGTGTGCCCTGTTCTTGTCTGAGCAGCATTTCTGGTGGTTTTCGTTCTTGTCCTCACAGGGCTGGCATAGCTCACGGAGTTGCTCCCCTCCTGTGGTAGGAACAAGGCCATGAAAAAGACTCTGTAGTGTGGCCTGACAGTTTTGACAAGCCTTGTCAAATTCTCATTCCCAGCGGTGCCTCTGCCCATTAGGAGGCTGATTGCTTATGGGGGAGCCTCTCGAATTCCAGCAGAGACAAGATCAAGGCCTAACGTACAGAATGAACAGAGGCCTCTCTTCCCTTGACCAACAAATTTTGACACAATGGCTTGTCAACAAACAGGCCTGGGGTGGGAAGATAAAGGGACGTCATTTGGGAATAAATGCTGTGATTTCTCCTACACAATTTGTAACCTCCTTTCAACTCTTTCCCTCCCCCTCCTCCTCCCCGCTAATCACTACATTTTGCACACCAGCAAAATGCTCACGCTGCCATATCTGGAGAGCTTCCAACCCAACGCCCGTGTACTACTGCTGGCTCCTGGTGAGGATCCACGCCTTTAATCTTTCTAAACATCTCCATCCTCACTTTAAAAAAAAATATTCCCTGGGCAATCATGTTGGAGACAAATGAAACCCCAGATATGTAGCTGCCTGCAATGTGGGTGAGAGACGGTTATACCAAGCACCCTGATCTGATCATTTCACATTTTATACGTGGCCTGAAATGTCACAGTGTACCCCATCGAAGTGTGCAACTATTATGTGCCAAGAAGCCATTAACTGTGGGCTGGTAAGATGGTTCAGTGGGTAAAGGCACTCGACAGCAAGCCTGACAACCTGAACTCGATCCCTAAGATCCACATGGTAGAAAGAGAGAACTCATCTTCCTGTAAGTTGTTCTCTGACCCCTAAATGCTAACCATGACACACACGTACCCTTCCCCAATAGAAAAAGAATCAATTAAATTTGTTTATTGGTGATAGGGTTTCATATAGCTCAAATAGGCTTCAAACTTGATGTACAGCAGACGATGATCTTGACCACCTGACTTCATTGCATCCATCTTCCACATGTTGAGATTACAGGCATGTGCCACCACATTCAATTCATGCGTGTTTTGGTTTTGGTACAGGGTCTTTACGATGGTTTGTATATGCTTGACCTAGGGAGTGGCACTGTTGGGAGGTGTGGCCTTGTTGGAGTAGGTGTGGCCTTGTGGGGGGTGGGCTTTAATACCCTTGTCCTAGCTGCCTTGAAGTCAGTCTTCTGCTAGCTTTCAGATGAAGATGTAGAACTCTCAGCTCCTCCTGCACCATGCCTGTGTGGATGATGCCATGTTCCCTCTTGATGAACCTCTGAACCTGTAAGCCAGCCCCAATTAAATGTTGTCCTTTATAAGACTTGTATTGGTAATGGTGTCTGTTCACAGCAGTAAAACCCTAACTAAGACAGTCTTGCTATGTTTTCTATGATGGCCTTCAAATTCATAATCTTCCTGTCTTAGACTCTAGAGTACTGGGTTAATAGATGCATTATATCATGCTAAAACTTTTAATTTTAAAAAACAGATAGAAATCAAATGACAGCTGCCTATAACCTAGGATTTTGGAGACTGGATCAGGAAGATTGAGAGTGCAAGATCAGCTTTGGTTACTTAATTTACTTGAGACCAGTGTGGGCTACAAGAGATACTGTATCAAAACAAAACAAAACAAAACAACAAAACAAAACAATAAATCAGGAGCTATAGCTCAGTTGGTAACATGCTTGCCCAGCAAGTATGGAAATCCTAGGTTCCATGCTCTCTTTCCTATAAACTACACTTGGTGACACAGGTCTGTCATCCCAGCAGTTGAGAGACACCACCAAGAGGATTACAAGTTCAAGGTCATTTACAGCTAGTTTGAAGCCAGCCTAGGTTACATGAGACATCTTTTCCACAAGAGCAACAACAACAACAAAACAAAAAACAAAACCAACCAACCAAAAACAAAACAAAACAAGACAAAAATAAAAACCTCAAATCAAACCCCAAAACCTAGATCAAAAGCAGACAAGAGAAACTTTCAATCTCTTCTTGTCTGCTCGTTAGACTATATTCATCATTGTATATTTAGTGATTTGTAATTTAAATCATTTTTATTTAATACAAACCCATAACGTTTTCTTCTCTGGCTAATTATCACTCATATCCCAGATATTTACTGCACAATCTTGCATTATCTATCCATTTTTTGGGGACCCCATTCTGTTATTGACCATTTTGTTGCCCATGTGCCCAGTCTAAGTTTCACAAAGGCCTCGTCTCTCTTGTTCATCATTGGATGCCATTCTCTAGCGTACGCTATGAACCTACAATTTGGTAGACTCAACAGACATCCCAATGATTGTTCCTTATGACTGAATGAGTGTGTGCTTTGCCTAGCTTCTGTGGTGTTGTGGTGGGACTGATGGTGATCTTTAAATAGTTTATATATTATAGAGGAGATGAAATCTGAAATCACAATTCCTGAAAATAAATTGTAGTGTGAGAGGAAAAAAGATTGTTACAATAATGGTGGTGGAAAAGATCAGGACAGATTCTTTGAAAGATGTAGAGTTTAAATTTGGCTTTAAGAGAGGATGAGTAGGGGTTGGGGATTTAGCTCAGTGGTAGAGCAAGGCCCTGGGTTCGGTCCCCAGCTCCGAAAGAAAAAAAAAAAAAAAGAAAGAGAGAGAGAGGATGAGTAGCTTCCTTCCTTCCTTTCTTTTTTTGAGATGGTATGAGGTAACCTAGGGTTGCCTCATATTTGCTATTTATCTTATGATGGCCTGGAACTTCTGATCCTTTTTTCTGCTGTACTCCCCAAGTGTTGGATTACAGGTTTTTGCCACAGTCTTAGTTACTGTTATCTTGTGAGAAGAGACAACATCATAAAGACAACTTCTATAGGAAAGTATTTAACTGGGGGCTTGCTTATAGTGTAGAGTTCAGTCCATGGTCATCACAGCAGGGAGCATGGCAACTGGCAGGCAGGCATGGGGCTGGAGCACTAATTGAGGGCTTTACATCTTATGGGCAAGTTAGAGTCAGAGAGATTAAGAGTGGGCCTGGCTTGGGTCTTTGAAACCTCAAAGCCCATTCTCAGTGACACACCTCTTCCAACAAGGCCACACCTCCTAATTCTTTCCAAAACAGTTCTACCAACTGGGAAGCTCGCATTCAAATATATGAGCCTATGGGGGCTGTTCTCATTGAAACCACACAGCCACCATATTTAGTTTGATGAGGAGGGCCTTGATGGACAAGAATGGAGACCTGGTAGGGAAGGACAACGTGATAGGCATTTGTTATTAGATCCATTCTCTCTACTTTACCATTTAAAAAAGTTACTTATTTGTGTGTGTGTGTGTGTGTGTGTGTGTGTACACGTGCATGCATGTCGCCGTGCATGTGTGAACATGTCAGAGGACAACCTTCAGGAGCTGATTCTCTCTTTCCATCATGTGTGTCTCAGTTCTCACCTCCAGCCTGTCAGGCTCAATATCAGTTCTCTTTGCATTATTATTATTATTATTGTTGTTGTTGTTGTTGTTGTTGTTGTTGTTGTTGTTGTTGGGGCCTCTCTCTCTTCTTTCTCTCCCCCAGGCTGATCTCAAAGTCAGATCAGTTTTCAAACCTCCACTTCCTGAGTGCTGGAATTACAGGTGGGAGTCGCGAGCACTGGAACTGCAGGTGTGAGCTACAACGCCTTACCCAAGCTGCTGGCCCTGAAGGCTGTGTATTCCCTGAGTGATTCACCATTCTTTTTCTGGTTTCTACTGTGAGTGCTGTTCCAGAGGAAAAAATGACAACCATTTAATTTAAAGATCCTGATTGGATTCCTTTTTTATTCTAGTTTTGGGTAAGCTTTCATTTTCTGAAAATGAATAAATGTCCTATTGAATGGGACAGGAGCTTGGGGGTATAGCCAGAAAAGGGTCAGAGAGTGAAGAAACTAAACCCAGAAAGACTGGGCATTTGAAAGTCATGTTCCTTGTAGGCCAGGGAGACGAACCTCAGAAAAATAACTAATCAGGATACTTCAGCTTTTGCTTTTGTTATAAAAGGATTAAGATAAAAGAACTCCAACAACGTATCACCAGTGGCGGGATTCCCTGTGGGAGCCTGGTTTCCAGCTGTCTCCTCCTGACCTTTTACATTATTTTTTATAGCTTGGTGATATAGAACTTTTGTGTGACTCCTTCTCAATTTCTAGTGTGCTGCACTGCGGCCCAGTTAAGCTCCTAGCCCAAAACCATGGCCGTGTGAATTTATTTAGTAGTTGATTCTTACAGAGCCATAATCATAATGAAGCAAATTATTCATTGGCACATGTGCAGGTCGTCCAAATGCGCTCACAAATGGTATCAATTTAATTTTAATGTGTAGAATTAAAAAAAATAGTAACGCTGGGGATGGTGGTATATGTCTGGAATCCAGGCCCTCTGGGTGCTGAGGCAGGAGGATCGCAAGCAAAGTGAGTCTACCATGTAGAAATTCAAGATCAGGTATCCAGAGACACATTGCAAGATTCTGTCAAACAAAATCATAATAAATGAAGCAAGGGACTGGAGGATAGTCCAGTGGTAGAGTGAAGCCTAGCTTATATGAGACCTGGGTTCAATCCTTAGCCAAGAAAAATAAATGTATGTATGATAAAGTTGCTGAATTGGGGATCAATGATGTAGCTCATTGTGCCGAATTTATATCTAATATTCAGGGAGACCTGAATTTGAGCTCTAGCACATCATAAGCCAAGTGTCGAGGCACATGGCTGTAATCCCAACACTCTGGAGAGAGAGGTGGGAGGATCAGAAGCTCAAGGTCATCCTTTGCTACATAGTAAGTTTAGGGGGCAAGGGTGGGATACATGGGACGCCAGTTTAAAAAAAAGGAAAGAAGGAGGGAAGAGAGAGAGAGAGAGAGAGAGAGAGAGAGAGAGAGAGAGAGAGAGAGAGAGAAGGCCGAGGTGTAGATTCATGAGATTACACTTGCCTAAAAGCTGCAGGTTTAGAAGTTTAGCTCAGTTTTTCTCTTATTGAAATACCTTACTTCTGCTTACCCACCCAATTCCAGGAAAAGCTTGTGACTTTGAACCCAGGATTCTTTGGCTTATCAGATATATATTGCCTTCTTACTCAACGTCCTCTATCCAGCAGGCTCCATGCAAAACTAGAAAGGGAGGGATCTGGTTGCCCAGTCAAGCTGTACAAATATTTATATAAGTGCTCTCCTTAAGTTTCCTCGTTGTCTCTCGGCCTTGGGTTCGAGATCACGGCACAGAGAGTTGAGAAACCTGCTTATTGGAGAAAGGGTTGTTGAAATAACAGATGGCAACATGGGAAGATAAGACAGCACATCAGAGCTTGCGTTGAAAAAAATAAGGACACCACAGTTACCTGCATTAGCTCATGAACGCCTGTGTGTCCCTAGGCAGGATGGATTGGGTAAGGGTGGGATACCTCCCACGATAACTTTCACAGTCTTTTCTTCATCCTTTGACCAGAATGAAGTTCTACCAGAACAGCTCGGGGCCCAAGAAATCACTGTAAAACAACAAAGAAAATGGCGTGGGAGGGGTGAGGTGAGCCTGAAGATGTGGTTCTGTGGTAGACTGTGTGAAGTACTTAGAACAGGTTGGTATCTAACTCACAGAGCTCCTCCTGCCTCTGCCTCTGTCTCTTGAGTGCTGGGGTTAAGGGCATTGGGCACTTATGTGGTAAACGCTACGGTATTTCTTTTGTGGAGTTGACAATGGAACTATTGCTTCTAAGCAGGATGTTGGAAGGGAGGGCCTCCAGAACTTCATGCCCTACTCCAAGGTGAAAGGGACATCTACAGAGGCCAGTGATCCTCCCAAGGCTAGAGTTTGTACTCTCATCTTTTCTAAAGGGTGGAAAGAGTGTCAGCAAGCTCTATAGACACCTTGCCCCGTCAGGGAACGTTTCAACTGGGACTCTGGTTAAATTGTTCCTGCCCTAGATGTTTGCTCCTGTCTCTGTTTGAATTCTTTAAAATTGTCGATTTAATATGTTTTGCCTACATGTATGTCTGTGCACTATTGGTATGCCTCCTGCCCTCAGAGGCTTGGAGAGGGTGTCAGATCACCTGGACCTGGAACTACGGACAGTTTTGAGCTGCCGTCTGGGTACTTGGAATTGATCTTGGGTCTTCTGGTAGGGCAGCCAGTGAGTGCTCTTAACCACTGAGCCATCTTTCCATCCCTGTTTTTCTATTTGAGACAAGAAGAACTTCCTGTCTTTTTCTATGATGACTTATGGCAGCAGTCCTGGGGTCATTGGCCACCACAACTCAGGATGTCGTCAAGCTTGAAGGATCCTGCCTAAAGCACTAACTTCACAGTAGGACAAATGTTTTTGCTTCAAATCCAAAGTGTATGTCCTTTCCCCCCATGCCCTTCCGCTGTTTTTTTTTTTTTTTAATGTTTTGTTTTGTCATTTCGTTGAGACTGTGTTTTATGTGTCTTCAAGATTGACTTTAAAGTTGGTGTATAATCAAGTCTGCCCTTGAATTTTCAATCCTTTGGTCTTTACCTTCCAAGTGCTGGGTTTATAGCCATGTACCACCATATATGGCCCCAAACAGTAAACTCTTGGGGGTAAGATATTTTATTTTTCTCCTTTCTCTTTCCCTCTTTCTACTTGGTACAGTAAATAGGACAAAAATGTCTGAGCTGCTATCTGGGATTTCCAATCTCATTTCTGCCTCTATAGGAGGAATATGAAGGGTGGGGCAGGGAGGAGGACACAGAGACAGAAATAGAAAGAGGAAGCCAGATGGGGAGAGGAATTGCTTCTTGCGGGTAATAATTCATAATCGTTCATCCATAGATTGTAAACTGTTGAAAAACTTCCTTGAAATTGTCCGGCTTTAAATAATGTTCCGAGTTTTACTCTTGTCTGTTTGGTTGGGAGTCTATCTTTTAATGGCTGAGCCATTTCTTCAACCCTTGGGTGCGATTCTTCACAGGCTGTATCTGGGGTTAGCAAGCTAGCCAAGTGGTTAAGAGCACTTGATGCCCCCTCATGAGGACTTGACCACCCTCAGATCCCAGCACCCACGCCCTGTCAGGTGGCTCACAATCACTGTATGTAAATTGGTTAGGAAAATAAGTAACAACATGAAATAAAATATACCAACAGAGCTTTGGCCTCTATGAGGTCTGGTCTAAAGCCTACTTCCGTAAATTGTTGATGCTGTGACCATGGAGAACGTTGGACTTTTAAAAATTGAAATCAAAACAACCACAAACCCTATTATTATCATGTCTCTGTGTGCGCCTGATACGTACGCATGGGCATATGTGACACAATGCACAGGTGGAGGACAGCTTTGTGGCATTGGTTCTCTTTCCGCTGTTAGGTCGGTTCATGGGGATTGAACTGGGGTCATAGGGCTTGTTTGGCAAGCACTTTTACCAGCTGAGCCCTTTTGCTGGCCCAGGTTGCTGAACTTTGTGTGTGTGTGTGTTACAGAGATAATGCCCCCCTTAGGAGGCTGTTTGAATAACTGATGGAGATAAGGCGTGTGATAATATTAAGCTCATATATTTAATTGGTCACACAACGGACATTGATCCTCTGCAGGGTGGCTTTATTTGAAGATAGCCTCAAGCTAAATCTCCAACTTACTAGGGGCACTTTGTTATTGCCAAGGTCCTTAAAAATCTCAGCATAAGTGTTATGGGTTAACAACCAGTGGAAGAAGACTGTGTTTCTACATGTGGGCAGAACCCTTTTGTAGTGTTCATCTAGAAAATCGAGCAGGCTCTGCACGAGGTGTTGACTTTCCTGGCAATCCTGTGAGGTAGGCATCTCTAGTCCCATATTACAGATAGAGAGACCAGGGCTGGGGGATTAGGTATTCCATGTGACTCAGCTAGAACAAACAGAGCAAAGATTCCAAGTCAGTTCCTCCTAGCTCCAAGGTGCATCCATTCCCCGGGCTCCTGGAAGCCCAGTTTGAACACAATAGAACAACTCAGATGGTGAGTCTCATATTTAGCTGTAGATGCTGTCTTGAGGACTTACGTGTCCTCTTTCACATGTGTTCTTTTCCCTTTGGCACCAGGTTGCTCAAAGTGGCCTTGAACCTACTTTGTAGCCCAAGATGGCCGTGGATTTGCAATCTTCTTGCTTCAGCCTTCTGAACAATTAGGATTGCACTGCCCTGCTTTTTGAGGACAATAGTTGGCTCCAAAATTGTGTATGCAGCATAATTAATTCTCTGGTGTCAGTTAAAATGGAGTCTGTTGGGGTCGATGAGACGGCTCAATATGTAAAGGCAGTTACTGCCAACGCTGATGAGCTGAGTTCAATTCCTGGGACCCACATGGTAGGAAGAGAGAACCATGTTCTGCAGGTTGACCTCTGACCTTCATAAATGTACTCTGACATGTGTACACTTTCACATGTCATCATGTACAAGTAAGTATCATCATCATCCTCGTCATCGTCCTGGTCCTGGTCATGGTCATCGTCATTCTTATTATTATAAATGGAGTCACCATCCAATAAGGAAGAAGTACAAAGGGAACACCGTCATTCAGGAGTCACCACTGTTAACATTTTTTCACACATTTTTGTTTGTTTGTTTGTTTGTTTCGCAAAGGTTTGTTTTCCTCCAGAGGTGATTTGCTACTGCGAGGGTTAATAGAAGGTATCTTTTTACACTTACAGCAGGGTTCATAGCTGGGGTCCCCCTAATAGAAGACAGATTATTAGGAGGAAAACCTTCCAAGGTGCTCAATGTAAGAGCTGGGTGACAAGATCAGAAATGGAGACCCTGAGGAGACAGGCTCCTGTCTTCACACTTGGGTCTGAGGAAGAAAGGGCAGCCTGGGTGTGGTCTACCAGAAGGTCATATCTAATCAAAGAAGCTGGGAGTGTGTTCAGGTTCTTTCAGAGTTCCTGGATCTTCAGAGATAGGGAGGATCCCTTCCTCAGGGTGTAAAGGATGCCATCTTTCACAAGAGAGTTTTATGACCAGGATCCGGGGGGAAAAAGGCTGGGGAGCAAGATAAAAGTTGTTTCCTCCCATTCTGGCTATCTTGTCAAGATCAAGAGGTCGTAGTTTAGAGGTCACATCTCCTGAACATTATTCTCACTGGGGGAACATGGGCTAATTTAAATGCCCCACCCCCAAAATCTTAAGATACTTTGTTTATTTAGTTTTTAGTTTTTTTGATTTTTCAAGACAGGGTTTGTCTGTGCAGCCCCGGCTGTCCTTGAACTCACTCTGTAGTCCTCAGAGTCAGAGATCCACCTGCCTCTGCCTCCTGTGTGCTGGCACGAAAGGTATGTGTCACCACCACCACCCAGCATACTTTTTATTTGAAAAACATATTATTTATCACAAGGTATAGTAGCACGTGCCTTTAATCCCAGCACTCAGGATAAAGAGGTAGATAGGTCTCTTTGGGTTTGAGGCTAGCAGGTCTTTCTAATGAGATCTAGGCCAGCCAAAGCTACATACTGAGAGTGTCTCAAAACAAAGCGAAACAAAACACCTAGCCTAAAATTAAGTGTGGGGTTGGAGAGATGGCTCAGTGGTTAAGTGAATTGGCTGCTCTTCCAAAGGCCTGGGTTCACAGGTTCAATTCCCAGCACCCATATGACAGCTCACAATTGTTACTCCAGTTCCAGGGGATCTGACATCCTCACACAGACATATACGTAGGCAAACAAAACTAAACAAACAAATAAAAGTTCAATGCGCATAAAATAAAAATAAATTAAAAAAACTTGAGTGTGTATTGTGTGCTTATATGCACTGCAAATGTGCAGGACTCCATGGAATACATAAGAGGGCAGTGGATCCTACGGAACTGGAGTTACAGGCAGTTATGAGCCAACATGTGGATGCTGGGAATTGAACACAGGTCCTCCCTAGCAAGAGCAGTGAACACTCTTAACCACTGAGCCAGCTTTCCAGTCCCATAACTCTGGAGAGCTTTTGGTGCTGCTTCTAGAATCTTAGCAGGAATTTGACATTGGGCTCAGAAAAAGAAGTAAGTTTCAGGCAGGAATTTGACATTGGGCCAGGACACAGAAGTAAACTCAGGCAGGAATCTGATTTGGGGGTGGAACAAAGAAGTAGGCTTCAGGCAAGGGTTTGACTTTGGGCTAGGACGGGGAAGTAGGTTCAGATATCTCAGTCGTCCTGATGAGCCCTTAGAAACAGTGATCCCAGGACTTTGTTTATTGCCTTGCTTGTCCCTTGACTATCTGTGTTTATTGTTGTGCTTGTTCCTTAACCTAGAACTGACCTTGTTACTTGTGTGTAATAAAATAGTGTAAAAGCAGACTGGGGAAAAACAAACCTGCTTCAGCCTCAGAACTGGCTGGGGTCATGCTACAGTGTTGTCTAATTGTCTTTTTTCTTTTTAATCCTTGTTCCCTCCCAGGAGAACCCGTTGACTGACTAAGCTGGCTTGGTCACCTATGTGTTCGTTCTATTTGTTTGAGACAGGCAGCCCAGACTGGCCTCAAAGCTGCTAAGTAGCTGAAGATGATCTTTGTTGGGATTCAGATCTGGGACAAACCGGAGGTGGATATTTTGCATACTGTAGTGGACTTGCCTCCTGGTTCTCCCAGCATCCCTCAGTCTCTACCTGTTACATTGCATGGCTGGCACACCACACTTTCCCTGCTGAACTTTCGCAAGTCAAGGTTTCTCTCTGTGGCCTTAGCTGTCCTGGAACTCACTTTGTAGGCCAGGCTGGTCTTGAACTCAGAGATCCATTTGTCCCTGCTTTCCCTGAAAGAGCGAACCCCTAAACGGGGAGATACGTCTCTCGCTCCGATCGCGGGGTGGGGTGCCCCCAGGAATCACGAGTAGCCATTCTTGATGTAACAGCAAGAGGTAGCTTTTATTAACGAGATCCCGGGTCTTAGCGGGATCCCGGGTCGACTTGTATCTCACACAGGAGACAGAGGAATCGACCCCGAGCCTCCAAACTCGGGGGTTTATATAGGGGAGGTTAGGGGCATTCGCGCGGTTACACATGATTGGTCATTTCAAATGGTGCACAGTTACTTTCGGCGCGAAATTACATCAGCAAGGAGTACGTGCTCTCTAGCAGCTCGGCAGGCAGGTAGGGTGGCTCATCTCACTCAGGGGGGTGAAGGAAGGGGAGGGGGTGGCTACAGATGATCAATGTCCTTGGGGCTGATAGCTGGTTTGGCAAGTCCTATCTCTGGCTCTCCCTCAGGCATGTCCGGCCCTGCACATCCCGACTCTGACAATGAGTAAGTAACCTTTTTAAAACTCTAGTTCTACATTCCAGTGTTGGGATTAAAGGTGTATGCCATCATTGCCAGGCTAAAATTTTGTTTTATTCTATTTTTTGTTTGTTTGGATTTTGAGATAGGATCTTTCTATCTTGGTAATCCTACTGCCTCAACCCCGTTTACTGGGATTACGAACATAAATCACAATACCTGGTTTTATTATTTATTTACTTAAATATTCTTAAAAATATATATACCTATATGTCTGTCTGTCTGTCTGTCTATCTATCTATCTATCTATCTATCTATCTATCTATCTATCTATCTATCTATCTCTGTGTCTTTGTATGTGGGTGAAAGAATAAAAAATGCAGCCAAAAAGTCAGAAGTTTAGAAATGCTATCTCACCCCTAAAGAGCCCTAAATACCTCAAATTCCAGACCCTGCCCTCTACCTGTAAGTAGGTAAAAGGTCACATTTCTTGAGCCTGCTCTCCCAGGAACTAGATAAAAGGACTTAAGATAAGGCCCCTAGATATGTGATTCCCGACCTAGTAAAGATAACAGAAAGCTTCTCCCAGGAACTAGCTGACCATAAAGTTAGATTAAAATCTTAGAGAACAACCTTGAGAAGCAGGAAGTTTCTCCTAGGAACTAGTGGACTATAAAGTTAAGCAATCTTGAGAGACAGGAAGCTTCTCCTTGTGACGCCATCCCTGCCCCCTTGGGTTGTGGCTTCTTCCTTTAAATACCCCTTCTCCCAGCTACTGGTGGTTGAACTCCCGTGGGCACAGGACCCCAGTGCACTGGTTCCTATCAATAAATCTCGTGTAAATTACAGCAAGGATGGTCTTACGTGAGTTGTTGGGGGGTTGTGTCATCCCGAGACTTAAGTGAGGGTCTCCCCACACTGGGGGTCTTTCCTGGGTATATGCACTGTGAGTTCAGGAGCCAGATGAAGGTGTTGGAGCCCTTGGATCTGGTTTTAGGTGATTGGTAGTTGTTGAACATGGTCTTCTGCCTTTGTTTCCTGACAGGGATTATAGATGTGAATACCAGGAATGGCCTATGTTCTTTTCTTTTTCTTTTTCTTTCTTTCTTTTTTCTATTTTGCACTTTTTTTGGAGATGGAGTCCAGGCTGGCTTTCAGCCTTCTAGATCACAGTAATCTTCTAGTTTCAGCTTTTAAGTGCTAGGACTAAAACCTGACATCACACTGACCTTTCTTTCTTTCTTTCTTTCTTTCTTTCTTTCTTTCTTTCTTTCTTTCTTTCTTCCTTCCTTCCTTCCTTTCTTTCTTTCTCTTTTTCTTTTTACCTACTTATTTTGTATATATGAGTGAGTGATCTGTCTTCATGTGCACCAGAAGAGCGAACCCAATTCCATTACAGACAGCTATGAGCTACCATGTGGTTTCTGGGAATTGAACTCAGGACCTCTGGAAGACCAGCCAGTACTCTTAACCACGGAGCCATCTCTCCAGCCCCATTTTTATTTATTTCCTGATCCACAATTGACTTTTGTATTCTTTTATTCTTGGGTGTGTTTCATTCAACTAAACCCTCAATGTCTTTGAATCTCCTCTTTGACGTTCAGCCCCTGGACTTACCTCCATTCCTTCATTACAACAAGCAGGAGTCTTGGGGTGCCAGATTCCTCTCCCTTAGGTCCTGAGAGGACTGGGGACTGCAGCCCCCGCCTACCCTACTCAGGACCTGTTCCTCTGGACATTTCCTTAGCATCGCCTCTTTTATAGACCACAGAACCATAGAGCACACATCAGAAAAGCTTCCATTTCCAGAGAAGTGAAAATTTAAAAACATTTCAAAGAATTACTTGCAAGTGTCTGGAGTGTTTACTCACATAGAGCATTAAATTCCCAAGGGAAGGGAGCTTTGCCACCTTTGTTCATGAAAATGGAAACAAGCAAAACTCTGTACTTGGGCTGGAGAGATGGCTCAGCGGTTAAGAGCACTGACTGCTCTTCCAGAGGTCCTGAGTTCAATTCCCAGCAACCACATGGTGGCTCACAACCATCTGTAATGGGATCCGATGCCCTCTTCTGGTGTGTCTGAGGACAGCTACAGTGTACTCACATATAATAAATAAATAAATCTTCTTTAAAACACACAACAACAACAACAACAACAACAAAAAAAAAACTCTGTATTCCAGAGAGAGAAAGAGAGAGAGAGAGAGAGAGAGAGAGAGAGAGAGAGAGAGAGAGATCTGGAATCTCAGAGACTCACGTGTGGTGCAGAGTCTGTCCCTTAACATCTATTCCTTCATATTCAAGGTGAGGTAATAACTTGGACCTCATCTGGTAGTTGCAGGGAGAGGATGAATGGATGAATTCAGAGGTATTTTTTTTGAAAAGCTTATTTTTTGTGTATGAGTGTTTTGCCTGTGTGTATGGATCTGCACCATGTACGTGTCTTCGGAAGTTAGAAGGCGTGGGATCCCATAGAGGTACAGTGAGGGATGTTTGTGGGTGGTGGAAACTGAACCCAGACCTCTGCAAGATCAACAGTAGTTCTTAACCACTTGTTTCAGAGCCATTTCTCTGACTCCTGAGTGTTCCTTTCAGAAGATCACTCCCGGTGACTGCTCACAAGAGAGCAGTGGTTTTTGTTGTTGTTGTTGTTGTTTTTTTAATTTTTATTACCAGTGTCTTGCTTAATTAAAGTGATTCAGGAGAGGAAGTCTGCCTTTCTGTCAAGAAGGAAGCAAGCTCTGTTCTTGGCCTGAGTGTCTAAAGCGAGAATTATTCGTTATTTAACATCCCCTGGAGGGTAGAGTCCAGCTGTGTACACCTCAGATTTGTTCTGCAAGAAGGATATGGGAGAGTTAAGCCAAGACACAGGTTTTTGTATTGTTTGGGAGCCCCCCCCCCTTGTTTAACATCAAAGTTGCCTGCAATCCATTTTGCCGACTTCTACATATTGTTGTACTCAGAGCCCGGCTGGAGGAGAGGACCTGGCTGCTTGATTAGCTGTGACTCCCTTCCAGGCTGCCTCCAGAGACCAAATGGAGCCCACTGCTTTAAGGTTTTAATGATAAAGAGCTAGGGGAGAAGGTCCCCTCCCTTTCTGAGTGAGGGTGTGTGGAGGCCCCCATAATAAATCATTTGTTCCCTCTAAATGCACTCTGGCATCCACACAGCGCACACTCAGATGGTTCCCACTTGAAAGTGTTCATCAAGTGCAAATAGCTCCCAGCCTAATGGTCAAGCCGCTTCCCAGCCTCCTGTGTGTGACCAGCCCTAGGGACATCTTGTGGGTATGTGCACAGAGCCTGGGCCACACAAGAAAACAAAGTCAGAGGCTCTCTGTCCCCGTGTCACCCCAGCTCCCTCTCCCTAAGCACAGGATGAGGAGGTTCAACCTGCCTCTGTACCAGGGTCACAGTCTCTGAGTCTAACCGGAAGCCTCCTTTCTCCGAGGGGGGAGCGGGGACGACGTCGACGACGACGACGACGACACACACTGGTGTCCAGGCTGTTTTATCCACACCCAGGACTCCAGGGGGAAAAAGACACAAGTACACATGCACACTCACAGACACAGAGAAAGGGAAAGAGAGACAGGAGGGGGAGAGATGGGGGAGGGCATGAGAGGGGGACAGAGAAAGAGCAAGAGAGTGAGAATGGCTGCAGAGTAGTGGGTTGCCCAGCCCTGCCAGGAATCCAATCAGTTCCTTTGGCTTAAACCTGGCCTGTAGGGTGGAAGGGCAGGGCCGCGTAGACACTTCCGGGTTGGCTTACGTGTGGCTTCCCTCCGCATCCCTCTTGCTGGACCGCTCTGCCAGCTGTATGTTTTTTGGGTTTTTGGGGGGTTGTTTCTGGCTTTTTTTGTTTTTGTTTGTTTTGGGGAGCCGGGTTTTCCTTTGTACAGGTGTGCAGCTGGGATAACCAATGATTAATGCGGGTGTCTGGCAGGGCCTTCAGGGTAATTTGATTTGCTTGATATCTAGAGCGATCACTCTTTCTTCCCTTTCTCCTCCCGCTCTCCCCCAACCCTGAGTTGTGGCAGTGTTTACCTTAGTTGGCGTTTTAGCTTGATGAATGACACTTGTTTCTGGCTGTTCATTTCCGCCCAAGTTTTAATTAAAATCCGCAAGCAACTCTTGTAATTATGGAGCTGCATTTCTCTCAAAAGTTATCAAATGTTTCAAACTTTCCTTATTTTCCCCCTCTTCATCAAATCCCGATGCTGATAGGGCCAGCAGAACAGCACCCCTCAGGGGTAGCCATTTTTTCCTTTTTTTTTTTTGGGTCTGTGAAGTCAAAAGCCACATCCTGCCTCTGACAGCATCCATTAAGACAAGAAAGGAATAGTCTCCCAGAAAGATGAGCCTGTCTGCAGAGGAGAGTGTGCTGTGTCCTAAGTAAATGGGCCACTAACGAAAAACTGGATGCTGTCAGACCTGCAAAGGGGCCTGCTGTCTGCAGGAGAGGCCTCTGCGGGAAAGCGGTGTTTGCTTTCTTTTCTTCTTCAAGAGCTCGGAGGAGGAGGCAGCCTGTGTGTGTGTTCCATCTGAAAGAATGCCCAGGCAGCCGAGGCCGCGAGAGCAATGGATTAATGGACTAGGAAAGAGATGAACCAAGGCAACCCTGGGAACAACCTCCCTGCAAAGTTGAGATAAAATTAAAGCAAGAGTCACAGTTGCAAAAAATCACAGTTAGGTTCAAGGAAAACAATAACAACACAGCAAATAAACAAACAAACAAAAAACCCCCCAAAAAACAGAACGTGCTCTGAGGTTGCTTTTTATTTACTTTTATTTATTTATATTTTCAGGAATGTTACCTATCTCTATTTGGCTTGTCAAATGTCCTTTTTTCTTTCTTCTTTCCTTCCTTCCTTCCTTCCTTTCTTCCTTCCTTTCTTTCTTTCTTTCTTTTTTTTTTTTTTTTTGTGATAGGGTTAGGGCAGAAGGTAGTCCAAGCTGGACTTGAACTAGCTATATAGCATGCGCCATGTAATTAAAAATAATCTTGAGTTTCTTCTCCTTCTGTGTCCACTTTCTGAAGGTTAGGCTTTCAGTGTCACTAATCTGGTTGCGTTAGGAGTTAAACCCAGGGCTCCATGTATGCAAGGCCAGCACTTTACTAGCAGAGTTATGTCCACTGATGCAACCTCACAAGGAATTTAGCCCATTATCATCCTAATGGGGAGCATGGCGGCATACAGGCAGGCCTGACTGCGAGCTGAGAGCTTCATCTTGATCCAAATGGGGGATAGCGGGAGACTGAGACTGACTCTGGCTTGGCTTATGCTTTTGAAACCTCAAAGCCCACCCCCAGTGACGGACTTCCTCCAACAAGGCCACACCTCCTAATCCTTCCAATCCTTTCAAATGGTGCCACTCCCTGGAGACTAAGCTTTCATGCATAGTTAAATAGTTGTCAATATAAGTAAATAGTTAAACAGAGGCAGCTTGGGTGCTATAGAGAGGAAAGGGGGTATAAATTGAGACATGGATTTTGTTCTCTCTTCCAGCACTAAGGGCTGCTTTTCTCACTACAAATTAAAGGATTTAACGAATAGTCTCTTAACATTCCTTAGAAGTCTTCAGAATCTAATTACCAACACAAGCAGATACATGATGAATAACAGAAAATAGTGTGGAGTAGAAACACAGTGGGGCAGCACTACGTAAGGACATATGTTACTATAGAGGGACCAATGCTGGTGTGTGTGTGTGTGTGTGTGTGTGTGTGTGTGTGTGTGTGTGTGGTATTAGGGCTGGTTGGCCTTTCAAAGACTGAAGCGTGTCCTTGGAGATGGGTACAGGGGCAGCGGCTAAAAGAGTAAGGACAGCAGCTACAGTGATGTGTTGAATTCTGACTTAGGCCTTGAGCGTGTAGGCGAAAAGCAGAAGCTACCGAAGATGTGATCTAACAGACGTTGCCCTGAGGAACAAGGTGTTCTGCTGAGACAGCATAGAAAGACTGAAGGAAATGTTGGTTGATAGTGGATTTACTTACGTAATTGAGATTATCTGACTTTGTAGTCTTGGCTGGCCTTGAACTTACTTTGTACAACAAGCTGGCCTTGAACTTGTAGTTATCCTTTGGCCTGCTGAGTGCCAGGATTTCAGGCGTGCATGGTCATGCTTGTTTTGTTTGTTTGTTTTTTTAGATTTGTTATTTTCATTTATATGAGTATTCTGTAGCTGTCTCAAACACACCAGAAGAGGGTATCAAATCCTAGGACCAATGGTTGTCCTCCATTATGTGGGTGCTAGGAATTGAACTCAGGACGTCTGGAAGAGCAGTCAATGCTCTTAACCACTGAGCCATCTCTCCAGCTTGACTCTGACTCTTACTCGCTTTAAGTATATGATTTAGCATCACTACACATATTTATAGCATTGTCCAATCATCGCCTCACATTCCTGAGACTTTTTTTTTCCCTATAAAACAGAAGTTCTTCACCAGGTGTGGTGGCTCATGCCTTCAATCCCAGTATCTGGGAGACAAAGGCAGGCAGATCTCTGAGTTCTAGGTTGTCTCGGTCCTAGTCAATGAATCTTTTTTTTCCCCTTTAAAATGTGGTTGGGCAGGGTGGTAGATGCCTTTAATCCAGAATTGGGAGGCGAAGGCAGGTGACTCTCAGTTCATGGCAAGTTCTAGGGCTGTCAGAGCTACACAGACAAACCCTACCTTGAAAAACAAAGCAAAGCAAAACATAACAAAAACAACCAACAATGCCGTTCTTACTTCCATTCCCCATCATTCCTCCCCCCCCCCACCCTTATTCCTCTCCCTATGAATTTGATGACTTTCGGTTCTTCATAGCAATTGAATCGTAAAGCACTTGCTCTTTTGCCTGACCTATTTCCGTCTAGCCTAGTGTCCCTGTGCTACCGCATGCGACAGGACAGAGTACATTCTGTTAATCTAGACATTGCTGGATGGGCTCTTGTGTGGTTTCTACCTTTGGGCTATTGTGAATGCTATTTGCCGTTCAGGTTGAAATTGGACTGAGCAAAGCCTTTCTATCCTCGTTCAAGTATGTTACTTACCATTCTCAAGGGGAGAGGCCACGCCATGCTAGGAGGAACCACAGAGGGATTATGGCTACGAGTGTCAATCAGGAGGAGGAGGCAGGAGCCTTTATTGTGGTTTCCCAGGAAAGATTGGCAGAGACAGGGGAAGCGGCCGCGATGAGTAACCTTCATTTGTCAATTTTACTGGATTTGCAATCACCTCGGTGATACGCCTCTGGGCACGCCAAAGAGAAGACCCGCCCTGAGCATGGGTAGAAACGTCTCAGGTGTTGGAATGAAGGGAAGTGAGCGGAGAACGTCTCTTTCATCTCTGTTTCTTATTTTCCCAGGTGACGCAGCGTCAACGTAGCCACGCCCGACGGCCCACACCCTCAAACCGTGAGCCAAAATTACCCAGGGTCAGGTATTTTGTCCTATTGATGAGAAAAGTCATGAATACACAGGCTCAGAATTGGCAGGTTTGAATAGTGTTACTGGGCTGGGTATAAGGTGGGGGTTGGGGACTCTTCCTGGCTGCTCGCTAACCGGCTTTGAAGTGACTGCGGCAGGTAGTCAGGGACCAGACTGTAACACAGCAAAAGAGAGGTGGCTGGGTGTGGCCTTTGGATGGGTTGGTGTACATTCGAAAGATCCACGTAGATTCAGCTGTTTACCATGTTAGGGATTGGCTAACCTTGGAGGGTAGCCTCAGTCAGCTCCTATAGAGTTAAATAAGTCAGGCCTGGCGTTTGCTTCTAATCCAAGCAGTATGGGAGGATCAGGGGGAGGAGGAGGAGCGAAGTTGAAAGTCATGCTGAGCAATTTAGGGAGACTCTGTCTCCAAATAAGAAGTAAAAAGATGTAGTGGGCTGGAGAGATGGCTCAGCGGTTAAGAGCACTGACTGCTCTTCCAGAGGTCCTGAGTTCAATTCCCAGCAAACATATGGTGGCTCACAACCGTCTGTCATGTCTGATGCCTTCGTCTGGTGTGTCTGAAGACAGTGACAGCATACTTATATATAATAAATAAATCTTTTTATTTTTTCTTTTTTCAGAGCTGGGGATTGAACCCAGGGCCTTGCGCTTGCTAGGCAAGTGCTCTACCACTGAGCTAAATCCCCAATCCCAATAAATAAATCTTAAAAAAAAAATCTGGTGATGTAGCTCATTGGTGGAGTATTCATCTAAGAAGCCTGGCCCGGGTTCCTAGGTGGGGATAGAAATGCAGTGAAAAGATTGAGAATTGGGTCCCTGAATGGCGAGGTGGCTTAGATCTATAATGCTAGCACTTGGAAGGCTGAGGCAGGAGGGCCCTGAGTTCAAAGCTAGTCTAGTCCTTACTACATAGGGAGAGCTTGTCTGGAAAAAAAAAAAAAAAAAGCGCTACGCCTGTGAGATGGCTCAGCAGATAAAGCCATTTGCCACCAAGGCTGACACCGGAGTTTGATCCCCAGCACCCCAGTGGTGGAAGGTGAAAGTTGCCTTGTGACCTCTACACACGTACATCCTAGCATGTGTGCTCACAGACACACAGAATAAATGTCATAAAAAGAACCGACCGAAACCCTGTAAAACTGACGTGGGGCACTGTGAGTGTGGGGAAGAGGTAGAGTGCTTGCCCAGCATGCACAAAGCCCTGGGTTTCATCCCTAGCACGGTAACAAATAGAACATCGGCACGCTCCCAAGTTTACGCATCCTTCGCTGCTTATGCCTGTGTGTCTATTCGCGCCTGCATGCGTCTCGATGTGTAGTTTTTCACCCGATGACCATCACCCCCCAGGTCAAGATACACGGCTGGTTATTAACAGCCACAATCCCGGGACAATGAGTGTGATTGCAACATAGACTCGCTCAAGTAGGATGAGGAACCAGAAGGAGAGATCGGCAGAGGCTGCACCTTGGAGGGCTTCTTCACGTTAGGGAGCCTGGATGTTGTGCTTGAACAGCAGTGAGCGTAAAATGGCAGTGCCTTTAGAGGGAGGCTGTTGAGTCCTTCAGACTCACCATGAGGTGACACAGGCCTGTAATCCTAGCAACTTGGGGGCCTGAGACAGAATGGTGCCTGTGAGTTTGAGGCTACTCTGGTGGGTTTCAGCTGCCTTGCGACTATGGTCCTACGGCTTAGAAAAATAGAAAGGAAGGAAGGAAGGAAGGAAGGAAGGAAGGAAGGAAGGAAGGAAATATGCAGAGTGTCCTTATGGATGTGGGTGGCCTCAGACAATGGCCACCTTGACCATGCACTGCTCTACCTCAGGATTCCCTTGCCCTGCTGTGGGGTGACTCCAGAGCTGTTCCCACAATCACCCACATACTGCCCTCAGTCCATCCATGATGACCCGGCTGACACTTGGAACACAGAACCTGGAACATTTGGGAGGATTTTTCTCAATAACGTGGAATGAAATGCGTGGAATGAACAGCTTTGCAGTTTGTCTGACTTTCCTCCTGACACCAAGGCAAAGTACGGGGGAGAGTGAGCCATTTTGCAGTTGCTGGAACTGCTCCCGAACACAGATTGGAGAAATGATTTGCTTGAATAAAGTCGAGATCAGATAAAACCCAGAAATTGGTCTCTGGAAAAAGAAAAAAAAGCAAAAACAAAACCCCAACAACTGTATTTTAGAGGAAGAGGAGGGTGCTGCTAGGGGGTCTTTGAGGGGAAGAACTCAAGGGACCTGGACTTCGTTTGGAAAGCTGTCAGCTTCTTTAGTCAATTTAAAGGAACCATTGGAACTAGGTGCAGGAGTTCACATCCACGGTCCCAGCGATCAATAGGTTATGGGCATTAAGCCAGCCTGCACTGTATACTCAATACCAAACCAGCCATGGCTATGTAGTAAGAGTCTGTCTTAAAACTTACCTACTCATTTCTGAGAGAGATAGAGACAGACAGAGACACATAGAGAGAGGGGAGAGGGAGAGGAGAGAGAGAGAGAGAGAGAGAGAGAGAGAGAGAGAGAGAGAGTGTGAGAGTCTATGTTACCCTGGTTATCTTAGAGTGCCCTATGTAGACCAGGCTGGCCTGGAATACACAGAAATTCACCTCCTTCTGCCTTCTGAGTGCTGGGACTGCAGACATACATCTCCATGACAGGCAATTCCAAGGTTGCCTTTTATTACCTATCTACCTATTTCAGAGTGTGTGTGTGCGCATGTGTGTAGGCATGTATACCCTGGTGCTCATGTGGTCCTAAGACAACCTCGGTCCTCACCTTTCACCTTTTTGAGACAAGGTTTTTAACTTGCTGCTGTGCATGTCAGGCTAGCTGGCTTAGGAGTCCCTGGGGTTCTCCTGTCTTCATCCATGACTTACCATAGTATCACTGCAATGGCTGGGTCTAGATTTATGTGGATTCTGGAGATCTGAATTCGTGTCCTGTATCTTCTAGGGCAAATACTTTATTTGACAAACTATTTCTCAAGCTCCAGAGCTCCCTTTATAGAATTAATTTATTTTATATATGTATGTGCATGTGTATGTACATATGTGTGTCTTTCTATGAGTATGTGTGTATGGGAACACCTATGACATGGTGTGAATGTGTAGATGTCAGAGGATAGCTTGTAGTTGGTCCTTTCCTCCTACCACATGGTATCAGGGGATAGAACTCAGGTCATGAGATTTGATAGCAAGTACCTTTACCCACTGAGCCATCTTGCTGGCCCAGGACTTCTTTTCATACTTAATACCATAGTTGATCCCATTGCCTTTGCTAGCCTGGCCTTTGCTTTGATGGTCTTGCTGCTACTTCTGTGTTCTGCCCTGTATGTCCTCAGCAGATGGAAGCTTTATCCTCGGTGCTGCTTATCAGATTGGGCTGGAGCAAGAGGATAAACAAGTCACAATCTGCCGCCTACGGTTGCCCGAATCCTGCGGTTGACATGGAGTCCCTATCATAACAGCTGTTTCGATGACGGTCCCTGACTGCTTTTTTACAGGGCATTAGGACTTCTGGCCCCTGAAGAATCACCACTAGCGTCTCAGGTCCTCACTGAATGACAGAAGCCCTGGTGCCTGTGCTGTTTATTTCTCTGAGGTGACACTGCCCTCTTGGATGCGGTGTTTTATTGCAGGGGTGTCTAAGTCTGGGCAGTCAGCCTTGTAGTATTTTTAGAACTTCAGTAGAAAACCTCTCTTAGCTTCAACTGGTGCGTTTCTTCTTCCTTCTCCTTTGATTTGCTTTGGGACAGGATCTTATACATCTGAGGCTGGTCTTGAACACCTGTCCTTCAGCCTCCTTTTCCCAAGTGCTACTTCACCACATTCCTGCTCGCTGCAGAGCAGTTTCAAGTCTCTTGTGAGAATCTCACTGAATGCTGAGAGCGCTTGGAAAGCAAGGACCGAGTGTCCCCAGCTCTGAGTCAACCTGCCTCTACAAACAACAGAGGCCAATTACTGGGTCAAACTCAAGGTCCTGGCTCCTTCTCTGCTCTGAGAGTTTTCTCAGTATAACCGATAAGGGGTGTGTCAGTTTTATTGTCTCCGCCCACCACTTTAATAGTACAAGGGGAGTGACTGATAAAAAGCACTCAGCCATTGTTGGTTATTGACACTGTGCCAGCCATGTTGCTGGGGACTCCCGGGACCTTACCTCCTTTAATGGACCCTGACAGGGTCTAGCCTAATGGGGATGGGCTCAGCAGTTAGGGGGAAACCAGGAATGTAGATTGTCCTATGGAAACGAACTTATGTTTCTGTCTTGGTCCTTTATCTACCAAAGGTGACAGATGGGATGTTTCTTTAAATCCTTTCTGACTCCAAGATTCAATTCTGTTGCCTTTCTTGGGACTATTCGAAACCCAACTGAAGTCAACATTTTGTGTTCTGGAAGATAATCCGTTGATTAGAGAAATATATGGAGCTCTGTATCTTTGTGTCTATGCGACTATCAGCTAATGTGTATGTGGTGCTGGGGAATTGAACTCAAGAGCCCTGCCTTTGTGAAGCATTGCCACTCTGGGCTCTACTCGCCCATTTCCGAGGTTCAGGGCTGCCTGCCTTCTGTCCACGGTTTGTGGGTGTCGCTATTACGATGGCTCACCTTGGACTTCAGGCAACGTTCCTTCCTGAGCTCGTGTCCCCAGTACCAGGTCCTATCACAGGGAAAAAGATTTATTTTCTACAATGGTTGCAATTTCACTTTCACACGATTAGCTCATACCTGAACTCCTGGAGGCAGATACCAAGTCATTTGGTTTGAGTGAGATTAGTGTCCTGCTTCAGCTGATCACGGTGGCAGGGCAGAGGCATCACGCTGGCTGGGTACTCTGGACAGTGTTTCAGTAAGGCCAGGCTAGGGGAAGACACGGTAATAACAAAGGCAAACTGTGACGATCCTATGGCAGGGGAAATCATGGGTTCGAGGCCAGCTTGTGTTACATTGGGAGATTTCCCCCTCCCCCAAGAAGAAAAAGCTTTGCTTAGTGTGTAAAATGCTTGCCTTACAAAGTATGAGGTTCTGAATTTGAAAACGTGAAGATCTGAGCTTAAGTCTTTGAACCCATGTAAAGTCAGGGGCTGTGAGATGGGAGGCAGAAACTCGAAAATCCCCAGGCTTAGCGAACAGCATCTTGGCATATGCTGTGGCAAGACATTGTCTCAAACAACATGGATGACAAGTGCCTATCCCACAGTTATCTTCTTCTTTTTTTTTTTTTTTCCTTTTTTTCGGAGCTGGGGACCGAACCCAGGGCCTTGAGCTTGCTAGGCAAGCGCGCTACCACTGAGCTAAATCCCCAACCCCCACAGTTATCTTCTAACCTCAACACAGACATGCATACACATCACACACACACACACACACACACACACACACACACACACACACGGGGGGCGGGGGGGAGTGTGATAATTTCAAGATCAGCCTGGGCTACACGGTGAGACCTTTACTCAAAAAAATCAAAAGAGGAGGGAAAGGAGTGGTTCATTAGGTAAAAGCGCCTGCCAACAAGCCCGAAGACCTGAGTTTGATTCCCAGAACCAGTACAGTGGAACGAGAGAACCAACTCCTCCAAGTTGTCCTCTGACCTTCACACGAGGACACACACACATCACACACAGTAGATAAACAAGCGTAACATTTAAAAATTAAAAACGAAACCACAACCACAACAACAAAACCAACAAAAGCAAAAGGAACAAAGCTATTTCTTGCTCCTGGCTTTCGTTTTTAATTATTTTGGTGCTGGGGACTGAACCTGGAACCTCTTCTATGCTAAACACATGCTCCACCAAGGTACCCCGGTCTTACACATTTATCACAAGCTAACAGGGTGGTTCAGGTCATGCAGGTCACGCTTACAACCAGACAGATGCAGGCCAGTCTCAGTGTGTGATTTCACTGTGACCACAGAGAGGAAGAAAGCAGGAGAGACCTGAGGCAACAGTTCAATGGTTCCACCTGCCAGTGACTGACGTCTCCACCTCACTGTTCATTGGTGAAAGCAAGTCAGAGGCCTTGCCAGACTCAGGGGGCTGGAAATGTCAAACTCTCGCAGCCTGGGAGGAGAAGGAGCTGAGTTAGTGAGCAGCAGTGATGTCTGACACAGCAAGAATCCCAAGGCCTGAGAACCAGAGGAGCCGATGCTGGCACACGGGCCAGCCCAAGGGTCGAGTCAAGATGAACCATTTCAAGCTCAAAATGGAAAAGAAGGGCAAATGCCTCCTCCCCTTTGGCCTTTTGTTCCTTCAGCTCAGGCCCTCCATAGGTTTGGTGAAGCCCACCCACATCGGGGAGGACAGCCTCTTTTTTAAAAAAAAAACAAAAAACCAAAAAAATAAAAAACCCAGTCCATGTCTTCAACTCGTAATCTTACCCAGAACTGCCCTCTCTTACACACACAGACATGATGTTTAATCTGGGCATCCTGTGCTTCAGTCAGATTGAAATTTAGGATTAACCGTCTCAGCCATCATAAAGCCCTATAAAACAGTCCAGATCACTGGCCCTCCAGGAAGGTGAAGTTGTCACATCCCAGCCCCCACGCCTGGTTCAGAGAGTTCAGAAAGCTTACAGTACCTGCTGGGTATCTTGCTCAGATAAGAGCCCTCACACACAGGGCCCAATCAGTCCTCAGCACCGCAACACAAGGACATATTCACGTTACACTACGACTCCCAGTCCCCGGGAATTCTGTTCAACTCTGTGGACAGAGGGTCTTACGGCAGAGGCCAGGTTGGTTCCCGACATTCTCCTCCCTCGGTCTCTCATTCTGGGATTTGCAGGCATGGAAGGTTACACTCAGCTCTCCCTCCGTTGTCTTCCCGCCCTCCCCCCTTGCTCTCCATCATTCCTTTGTAGGGTTGGATGGACCTTGCATATCTAGTGCTCTACTCTAAGCCACGGCTCTCGCCCCATCGGTCTCTCTTACTGAAAAGGCAGACGGTACTCAGAAGGAACTTGCAGCAGTGGGTTACCTGTCTGTAGCCATCCCCGAGCTCTGGAGGCAGAGGCAGGATTTTAAGTTTGAGGTCACCTTGGGAGGATGCATAGCGAGGCACTTGATGGTGTGACAACTTACTTCCCCCTGCCTGAAAAACAATGAGAAAAAAACCAACACAAACTCATGCTTGCCTGGAGAAGCATAGCCAGTAAGTTTCAATCACCTAATTTATTTTTTAATACTAAGTTTTTCTTTTAAATTTTATTTATTTACTATTTATTATTTATTTATTTATTGCTTACACAGGTGTGTGTGTGTGTGTGTGTGTGTGTGTGTGTGTGTGTGTGTGTGTGTGAGACAGTATTTGTGTAGAGCCAGAGGATGACTTGAGGAAGTCAGTTTCTTATTTTCACTGTAGAGACTCAGGCCTGGGGAAATTTAGAGCCTCAGGCCTGGGAATTGAATTTAGAGCCTCAGGCCTGGGGATTGAATTTAGAGCCTCAGGCCTGGGGATTGAATTTAGAGCCTCAGACTTGGCGGCAAGTAAGAGCTGAGCCATCTTACCGGCCTCCCCACACTGCAGGTTGGATGCCCTGACCGGAAGCCAGAACTTGTGTAAGTCCATCACACCTCCCACACTCACTGGACGGTCTCAGAGGCACAGGGCTTTGTGGCCAGCCTGTGTCGTGGTCTGCTCTTGCTGTACCAGCACTGTTGTTGGGCATGGGCACGGTCGCTTTTTTCATGTATGTGGGCATCACTCACTTCTTGGGTAAGGCCTGTGTGTCTTCCTGCTTTGGTGGAGAGCCTGGGTCTGGGTGCCTTAGCAGCTCTGTTCCATCGAATGTTTCTTTTTTTTTTTTCCCCCTGATGGCTTCGCAGGAGCTTAGCATCTGTGGAAGCTCGCCGGGATGTGGTGAGGGCTTAATTAGATAATGCCTGGAAAGTACTCCCAGCTCCTCCTCGGAGATGGGCTCTCTGCATGCATTATTAATAGTGATGGGGCTCACTGTTCCCAAACAACCGATGGTGCCTCCTTAAACCCCTGGGGTAGGGGTAGGAAAGGCAGTGTGTGTGGGGAGGACTAGAGAGCAGAAGGGGCTTGCGGCCCTGCAGTGTGGCCTGGTGCTGAGACTGGGGACAAGGACTGCCGTTAAAGGTGAAATACAAGATG